>NC_091433.1:15228455-15528455 GCF_964237555.1 Oryctolagus cuniculus
CCTACAAGAAACTCAGTTCACAACAAAGATACAACAGACTGAAAGCTAAGGGTAGAAAAAGATGTACCAGGCAAATGGAAACAGAAAGTAAGCAAGCATAGGTATCCTGATATAACTTTGAATCAACAAAGAGATAAGAAGGACATTATATTTTGATGAAAGGTTGTATTCAGCAAAAGATATAACAATCATAAATATATACACACTCAACACAAGACCATCCAGAAAATACAAATAAATCTAAAGTGAGAGAATACTCCAATACTCTAATAGTAGGTGACTTCAACACCCAACTCTAATCAAGGGACAGGTCATGCCATCAGAAAATCAGGAAAGATACATCAGAGTTGAAACAACCTATCAAACAAATAGATCTAACAAACATGGACAGAAATTTCACCAATGGCTACAGAATACACATTCTTCTCATCAGTGTATGAATATTTATAGGAAGACCGTATATTGGGTCACAAATCAACCCTTAGCAAAATTTAAAAGATTTGAAATCATTTCATGTATCTTCGCACGCCACAAAGGTGTAAAACTAAAAATCAACAACAAGAAGAATAGAACACTATAAATACTTGGAAATTAAACATCATGCTACTGAATGATCAATGGGTCATTGAAGAAATCAAAAGGAAATCAAAAACTTTCTTGAAACAAATGAAAATGTAAACACACATATCAAAACCCAGGGGATACAGCAAAAGCAGTATTAAGATGAAAGTTTATAGCATTAAGTGCTTACATTAAAAAAAGAGAAATGTCTCAAAGATCTAAGGATGCATCTTGAAGCTTTAGAAAGATGAGAACAAATCAAAAGCAAAATCAGCAAGGGCAAGAAAAAAGGATTAGAGCAGAAATAAGTGAAATTGAAACTAAAATAATACAAAAGATCAACAAACAAAAAATTGTTTTTTTTTTTTTTGAGAAAATAAGAAAAATAGATAAACTTCCAGGCAGACTAACAAAGAGAAAAAAAAACTAAGTAAATAAAATCAGATATTAAAAAGGAGACCATACAACCAACACACTAAAATACAAAATATCACAAGCAACTACTATGAGGAACTATATGCTAAAACTGGAAAAGTTTGAAGAAATGGATAAATTCCTAGATTCATATAACCTACCAAGATTAACTCAAGAAAAAATCGACAACCTAAACATACGATAACAAGCAGTGAGGTTGAAGCTGTAATCAAAAGTCTTCCATCAAGGAAAAGTCCAGGACATGATGGCTTTACTGCTGAATTCTATGAAACATTCAAAGAGGAAGTAACTCCAATATTCTTCAAATTATTCCAAAATATTGAATAGGATAGAACTCTTCCAAAATCTTTTTATGAGATCAGCATTACTTTGAGACCAAAACAAAGTTACAACACAAAAAGTAAACTACAGATAGATCTATATCCTTATTGAACATAAACGCAAAGATTCTCAACAAAATACTAACAAGTCAAATCCAAAACCACATCAAAAAGATCATATATCACAATCAAGTAGATTTTATCTCAAATGCAAGCATGCTTCAACATTTGCAAATCAATAAACATTATAAATCACATCAATATGATAAAGAACAAAAACCAAATGGTCACTTGTGGGAAGCAACTGAGACTAGACTAAGTTACTGGAATTAAGACTTATTCTATGCATCTGCTCTCCCACAATATGGCACTGAGAGAGAGACCAAACAACTTCTACACAGCTGCCTCCAGTTCGACCTTTAAACTGCAGGAGCTGATCCTGCTCCTGATTGGAGAAGAGCAGCGTGCTCAGCATGTGGGCAGCAGAGTTGGGATTGGTGGAAGAGGACTATAAAGCAGGAGAGAGACAACATGCACCAGGAACATCTGAGAGGAACACCTGAGGAACATCTGAGCAGCCCTCGAGAGAGCCGGCCGGCGGTGTGCCACCCCTCCGCGGAGGCGGAGGGGGGGGGGCGGCAGCTAACCCGGGACGGCATCGTTCCTCCACAAATGAGGGAACGGCAGCTAACCCGGGAAGGGCCGAGCAGACAAAAGAACAGCGCAGGGTTTAGTGTCGTTCCTCTGTGAATGGGGGAGCGACAGTCACTTCTCCCCCAAATTCTTATACAAGCTTAACACAAGACCTATCAAAATCCAAGCAAGATGTTGTTCACAGATATTAAAAAAACTATTCTAAACTCTATGTAGAAATTCAAAGGAATTTCTAAAACAACTTAGAAAATGAAAGATAAATTGGGAGAAATCTCTATATCAAATATCAAGACTTGTTAGCATACATACTTTTTTCTAGTTTTTCTTTTTTCTTTTTTTCTTTTTTTTTTTTTTTACTTGTTAGAGGGATATGTCTGTATCTGAAAGTGTTAAAATAGAAAACTCAAAAATAGCCCATACTAGTATGGCCACATTTAAAAACTTATTCCAAGGCAAAAAATAGTCTTCAAAAGAAGGTTTTGTATGAATCAGATATTCAAAGACAAAAAAGTTAACCTCAAACAAAATCCTATACACTATAAAATATACCTGACACATACTACAAATATTCATGTTAGAGGATAACTATTGTGGTTGGTTTTGTGGCATAGCAGGTAAAAACTGCCTCCTGCAACACCAGCATCTCAATATGGGTGCCAGTTTGAGTTCTGGCTGCTCCACTTCTGATCTAGCTCCCTGCTAATGTGCCTGGGAAAGTAGTAGAGGATGGCCCAAGTTCTTGGGCCCTGTACCCACATGAGATCTGGAAGAAGCTTCAGATCATCCCAGCTCTGGCTGTTGCAGCCATTTGGGGAGTAAAGCAGCAGATGGAAGACCATTCTCTCTGTCTCTCCATCTCTGTCTATAACTCTACCTCTCAAATAAATAAATAAATAAATAAATCATTTTTGAAAAAAGTGTGAAAAATCAGGCCGGCACCACAGCTCACTTGGCTAATCCTTGGCCTGTGGCGTTGGCACCCAGGTTCTAGTCCCGGTTGGGGTGCCGGATTCTGTCCCAGTTGCTCCTCTTCCAGTCCAGCTCTCTGCTGTGGCCCAGGAAGGCAGTGGAGGATGGCCCAAGTGCTTGGGCCCTGCATCCGCATGGGAGACCAGGAGGAAGCACCTGGCTCCTGGCTTCGGATCAGCTCAGCACACCGGATCAGTAGCAGCCATTTGGGGAGTGAACCAACGGAAGGAAGACCTTTCTCTCTGCCTCTCTCTCTCTCACTGTCTAACTCTGCCTGTTAAACAAACAAACAAACAAAAAAGTGTGAAAAATCAAGTAGCTGATGACGATAAAATATTTCCAAATCACCTATCAGACAAGAAATTCACACCTAGGATGTGATATACTGTCAAGATTTGATAGTCAAAAAAGACCCAAAAGGGACTGATATTTTGGCACAGTGAGTGGGTCAAGTGGCCACATGCAATGGTTGCATCCCATCTGAATGTCAGCTAGAGTTCCGACTGCCCCAGTTCTGATCCAGCTCCCTGCTAGTCCACCTGAGAAAACAGTGGAAGATGGCTCAAGTGCTTGGGGCCCTGCCACACACAGGGGAGATTCACATAGAGTTCCTCGTTCTTGTCTTCAGTATGTCCCAATCCTGCCCCTTGCAACCTTTTGGGGAATGAAGCAGCATATGAAAGATTCTCTCTCTCTCTCTCTCTCTCTCTTTCTCTCTCTCTCTCTCTCCTTCCCTCCCTCCCTCCCTACATCCCTCCCTCCCTTACCGTAACTCTGACTTTCAAATAAATATTTTAAAAAATCCAGTTTGAAATGGATAAAAATCATAAAGAGACATTTCACCAAAGAGTATCTATGGTTGAAAATAAGTGCAACGGATATTTGAAACACTAGTCAACAAATGTAAATTATGTCAATATAAATTAAGATTATGATTATGGAAAACCATATGGCAGTTTCCTATAAGACTAAGCATATATTTAGCTAAGTAATTGAGTTACTGGCCATTTATCCCAGATGAATAAAACCACAGGCACACAATATCCTGTACACAACTTTTCATGACACGTCCATTTGTAATAGTCAAAATTGCAATCAACTAAAATGTCCTACAATTAGTAAATGATAAAGCTGTTATTCAGATGACATACTGCGGAATACTATCCATCAAATAAAAGGAAGGGAATTATCAGTACAACTTGGATATACATTAAGGGTATTATTCTGTATTCAAAAAAATCTCAATGTCAGAGGTGGTATGATTACATTTATGATGTTCTGGAAATTACAAAACTTACATAGATGGAGAGCACATCAGTGATTGCCGGAGGTTAGGAACCCAGCAGGGGAGAGGGAGGTGTGTGACTATAAAGAGACAGTACATGATGGAACAGTCTGCATTTTAGTTATGGTGATCATTACATAAATCTACACATGGGATAAATTTCTGTAGAACTATACAGAGACAGTGTACCTACATCAGTTTGCTGTTCTATACTATATTTGAGATGTAATCTTGGGGAAAATTTGGCGAAAGGCTCACTGGTTCACTCTTCTCTATCTTTCCAACTATTTGTGAACTTATAATTATGACAAAATAAAAAAAAATTGAGTGAAACAAACAAAAAAATGATTACACATAGCCAAGAAGTCAGCTAGCATACTTTTGGAATCTGCAGACATAAACCAATTGGCATATACCTACACTGCCTTCACCTGAAGAATTGTAGGCCTAAAAGTTTTTATCGGGTTGTCAAGCTTCTCACAAGCTTCCATGTTTTTGTGTTGTTGTCCACCACTTGTTTGTCCTACAACACTCTGGATGCAAATCTTAGTCACTACATACACACACAAAGATCAAAGGAAAGTACTCAAAATTAATTAAAGAATTTACTCAAGGATTTGTGAACCAGAGGAGAAGCTTACCACTACTTATCACCACTGATTTCCCATCTTGATTGATTTACTTCTCCATCTGGACCCAGGAAACCCTTTTTCCCAAAAAGCAAAAATTCTAAATTTCTTTCCTTTGTTGTTAAGTACATTTGCTTCCATAGAAGATTTAGTATCGTCCCATATACAGCTCCTGTGTCTAATTCTAAAAATCCTCTAATGTATTTGTTTTCATAAAGACAATTCTTTCCATCAGAGATATTCTAGTATTACTTGCTAATGGAATATTTCCCCCATATTCTTTTCATGCTTATAGTTAATCCAAATATATTTTGAAACCAAGCAATTATTTTACCTATACTAGTATTATACTTTTAAAATTTCATAAAATAATGTATTTTAATATTACTTTATTTACTTATATAAATGTACTTTAAAAAAGTGGAAAATTGTATAAAAAGATAAGATCATTTTGGTGAAAAAATTTGAAAGCTATGGACTATTTTTTCATAAAACATATTCCCATGAAATTATTGAATCCCCTTCATATGCACAAATTTCAAAATTCTGCTGCACCAAAATAAATTAAAATTTTTAATTTTAATCTTTTTAACTTAAAATTTTTAAAAATGCTTTATTTATCTGAGTGGAAGAGAGAGAGAGAAAGAGAGAGAGAACATGTGCACTCTCAGGTTCTGGTTCACTCCTCAAAAATCTACAATATTGCAAGGGCTAGGAGTGAGCTGGAGTGAAGACAGGAGCTGGAACGCAGTCCAGATCTTCCAAGTAAGTGGCAGGAAATCAATTATTTGAGTCATTATTGCTGCCTCCCTGGGTGCAAATTAACACAAAGTGGAAGTCAGAGAGAGGCTGATGCCAGGACTTGAATCCAGGCCCTCCAATGTGAGAAGTAGAAATCTTAACCACTAGGCTAAATGTCAACTCTAACATGACCTTTTAATTCCATTTTCCACAAACTTCTGTACTGCCCTCAAATTTACTTAGGAAAAAGTGTTGTGATAGTCTTATGTACAAGATTTCAATAGAACCCAGGCCTGAATATCATATAACTATGACTTCCAAAGATAGATCTAATAAATTCTTTCTTAAAGTCCCCAGTAGTGTATCCATTCTCTGCAAATATTTTGTTTCCTTTTAATTCAAAATTTATTGTTACCATATACATAGAACATCTGTTGATGGTTTCCAAAAATTTTATATATTTTTTTCTCCATCATGTACCTAAAGGATATTTTCTCTTGTATTTTCAGATTGGAAATATAGAAATAGATTTTACTGAATAGCAACCATATATGATTAGCTAAAACTAATTTTGAAACATCATGTTGCTTATTTGAATCATAATCTATTGCACTAGCGAGTATTAATCCCTAACAGTCATTTTCTTCTCCCGTTTGGTGATATATTTCACCAGTTTTTATGTAACCAGTAGTTCCAAGGAATTAAGATTCTATCCCTCAGCTTCCCTCACTGTCATGTACACCTCATATGCCCACAATCTGGTCAGTTGTGGGGAGCAACCCGGACTGGACTGAGTTATTGGAATTAAGACTTATTCTATGCATCTGCTCTCCCACAATATGGCGCTGGGAGAGGAGAAAACAGCTTCTACGCAGCTGCCTCTTGCCAACTTGAGTGATGACCTCCAGGAGCTGATCCTGCTCCTGATTGGAGGAGAGCAGCGTACTCGACGTGTGGGCAGCCGAGTTGGGATTGGCGGAGGAGGACTATAAAGGAGGAGAGAGAGAACATGCACCAGGAACATCTAAGGGGAACACCTGTGCAGCCCCCGAGAGAGCCAGCCGGTGGTGTGCCGCTCCCCTGCGGAAGTGGGGAATGTGGCAGGGGGAACTGCCCTTCCACGGAGGTGGAAGGGTCGGTAGCCAACCTGGGAAGAACCAGCAGCAAACCCGGGGAGGGCCGAGCAGACAAAAGAACAACACAGGGTCTAGTGTCGTTCCTCCGTGAAGAGGGGGAGCGACATAATGGTGCCGTGACTCGGATATGAAGCCTAGGCAGGGTTTAGTGTCGTTCCTCCACGAAGACGGGGAGCGACATAATGGTGCCGTGACTCGGATAGGAAACCTAGGCAGGGTTTAGTGTCGTTCCTCCATGAAGAGGGGGAGCGACATAATGGTGCCGTGACTCGGATAGGAAACTTAGGAGGGAAGAAATGGGAAGAAGTGGAAATTACCGGAGAGAGAGACTAGCAAAGAGCCTAGGGGAAAGCCGGATGGAAAAGGTGCCGGAAGAAGCTATCGAAAGCCTAGGCATAGACTCGGATACGGACTGTGGGAAAGAAGTTAGGATTTAAAGTGAAAGCAAGAAGAAACTTAGACTCGGATGCGGACTATGGCGGGGAAGCTAGGAGATTGAAAGTGAAAGTGAAAGCTAGAAGAAACTTGGATACGGACTGTGGGGAGAAGCCAGGAGAAATGAGGGAGGAATATTGTTGGAAGAAAACTTAGGGTAATATACCGGGTAGAGACAAATGTTAGGGAAATTGAAGCCGCGGGGGCAGGCTGAGGCGGAAACGAAAGCTACCTTGGGATTCGTCGAGTCAGCCCAGGGAATAAGGGGCGAAAAGTTAAAACCAGAAGCGGAAACGTAAGCCAGGTTGGAATCCGTCAGATTAGCCCGGGGAGCAAAAGACGGGAAGCCAAACCATAAGGCGGAAACGTAAGCTATAGGTTGAATTCGCCAGGTTAGCCCGGGGAACTTAGATTGAATGCTAGTGGCGGAAACGTAAGCTACGCTGTGTGACTCGCAGAAGCTGCGGCGTGCAGAGAGAGCACAGGGCGTGAATAGATAGGGAACGTGGGGCTAGTGCGAGGCCGTGGTGTAGGCGCAAAGGGGCGCGGAGATCGCGGAGTGCGCGCGCGAAGCCGGGAAGCCTCGCAGATGAGAGAAGCTGGCTGAAGCGGCTCAGAGCCGGGAAGCCGCCGAGAAGCAGCCTCGGGGCGGGCGCCGGGAAGCCGCAGGGATAAGAGAAACGGAAGTTTAGAAGCAAAATGAGAGAAATAGGAATGCTGGTAGATAGAAGTAAAATAGGAGAAATAGGAATGTCCGGAGATAGGGAAATAGAGAAAAATAAGGCCTCCCCACAACATGGCAATGAGAGCTTGGATTCGGTCTGCCTGATTAGGGAGATGGTGAGCACCTGTGGGCGGCTAGCAGCTTATGCGCCGCAGGTCACCGAAGACAGGCACGAATTAACATCAATAAGTCTCCCCACAATACCGCAATGAGAAGGCTTGGATTTGGTCTGCCTGATTAGTAAGGCGGTAAGCACCAGCAGGCAGCTCTACCAGAGTATGAGCTGCAGGTCACCGAAGATAGGCACGAATCAACATCAATAAGTCTCCCCACAATATGGCAATGAGAAGGCTTGGGTTCGGTTTGCCTGATAGGACTTGTAAGCACCTGCAGGCAGTTCTAGCAGAGTAGAGCATGCGCTGCAGGGCACCGAACACAGGCACGCATCAGCACCTAAAAACCTCCTCACAACATGGCGAAGAGAGGACCCGGATTCGGTTTGCCTGATTGATAGGACTTGTAAGCACCTGTGGGCAACTCTAGCAAGCAGAGCAGAGTGTGTGCCGCGGGGCACGGAAGACAGGCGCGTATCAACGCCAAAAAATAAAAAGAAAGGGGGATCTGTGGGGAGCAACCCGGACTGGACTAAGTTACTGGAATTAAGACTTATTCTATGCATCTGCTCTCCCACAATATGGCGCTGGGAGAGGAGAAAACAGCTTCTACGCAGCTGCCTCTTGCCAACTTGAGTGATGACCTCCAGGAGCTGATCCTGCTCCTGATTGGAGGAGAGCAGCGTACTCGACGTGTGGGCAGCCGAGTTGGGATTGGCGGAGGAGGACTATAAAAGAGGAGAGAGATGGCATGCACCAGGAACATCTAAGGGAAACATCTGAGGGAACACCTGTGCAGCCCCCGAGAGAGCCGGCCGGCGGTGTGCCGCTCCCCTGCGGAAGTGGGGAAAGTGGCCAGGGGGAACCGCCCTTCCACAGAGGTGGAAGGGACGGCAGCCAACCCGGGAAGAACCAGCAGCAAACCCGGGGAGGGCCGAGCAGACAAAAGAACAGCGCAGGGTCCTGTGTCGTTCCTCCGCAAAGAGGGGGAGCGACAGTCAGTGGTAGGTAATACAAGAATTGAATAAATTTTCAGACAATGCTTTTAAAGAATAGGGCATTCTTGGCTGGCGCCACGGCTCACTAAGCTAATCCTCCACCTAGTGGCGCCGGCACACCGGGTTCTAGTCCAGGTCGGGGCACCGGATTCTGTCCCGGTTGCCCCTCTTCCAAGCCAGCTCTCTGCTGTGGCCAGGGAGTGCAGTGGAGGATGGCCCAAGTGCTTGGGCCCTGCACCCCATGGGAGACCAGGAGAAGTACCTGTCTCCCTGCCATCGGATCAGCGCGGTGTGCCAGCCGCAGCGCACCAGCTGTGGCGGCCAGTGGAGGGTGAACCAACGGCAAAAGGAAGACCTTTCTCTCTGTCTCTCTCTCTCACTATCCACTCTGCCTGTCAAAAAAAAAAAAAAAAAAAAGAATAGGGCATTCTTCCTTCATCTCTTTCTCCTCTTGATTTAAGCAAAAAGTGTTAACAGATTTTAGACAATGACACAAAAGTTATATATTGAATTTGGAAAAGCAAAAATATTAAGGGAACTGGGTCACTTGAGATTTTGAAGGTACAATAACTATCCCTCTACTCTTGACTCTAGAGATTGTTTTGTTGTTGGTGTTGTCTGTTTTCTTTCACTAACAGTTTGCCCTCTTCTTGAATTTGTGATTGGAAATGGAATGTGTATGACAATACTCAACATATAGCATAGCTGGAGAGTAGACAGTGAGCGCGTGGTAAAGCCTCAAATGCTGAGGCTAGAGAGAACTGGTGCCATGAAAAATAGTAGGTCGAATTCATTTCCAGTGTTTTCTGTTAGGCAAATCATGGGAGAAAGGTTATTAGCATTAGGGAAAATTATAGAGAAAAATGTGCTCATTGCTTCTTTTATTTTCAACAAATTCCGACAAAACCTGGAGGGGACTCCATCTAGCTTTCCTAAAGAACTCTACCTAGAGGCACAATTTAAGTTCGTTAAAAGACTTGAAATTCAGATTCTACATATATGAAAATGCAACTGTTTTCTATCTTACACTGAAGCATTTGCGTCAGCATGGACAAGGATGCTTCAAGAAGTTCATGTAAAATAGAACTAAAAGATCAAAGTTATGTTTTAATTCTATTTTCCATGAATGTTTTGAGAGGTTTTCATAGTAGAGAAAAATGAATATTAAAATATGTAACAAACAAAGGAGGGTCTTGGGCCTGAGTTCAAGTCCCAACCTTTGGTTGCATTGCCTGGGTTGAATCTTGACTGCTCTCTCAATTCCAGCTTCCTGGGGCTGCATACTACAGGATGTAGAAAGTGGTGGCTCAAGTTCTTGGATTCCAGCCACTCATATGAGAGACCCCAATAGAAATCCTGGCTCCTGGCATCAACAAAACCCAGTTCTGGCTGTGGTGGGAATTTGAGGAAAAATACAAGCAAATGGAAGGTTTTTCTTTCTCTCTGGCTCTTCTCTTTGACTTTAAAGAGAATAAAATAAATAAACAAAAGAAATTCAAGTTATCTTAGAAAAACTGAAACATATAAAATTGCTGACATTGTCAGCATCAACTGAAATAAGGCAGTGTCTTGGCCTTAAGCACATTGTTTAAGACAATTTGAAGGAAACCATCATAAATTGAAGGCTGGAAGTGAACTAAACATAAAGTCAGTAAATACAGACGCTTCCAGATTTTAAAAAAATAGTCAGAAGTTTCTCTGAGAAGTATACTAGTACAAGTATATATCCTATATATAATACATATCCCATATATAATATAATAAGAGACTAATATATAATATATAATACATTATATATAATATACATTATATAATATAACATATATAATATATTAGTGTATATATTAATATATATATCCCCTATATCTGGATTCCACTCAGCTCCAGGTATAAATTTTCTCATTTCTTATATAAGACTATTTGAAATATTTAATGGAAAACAAAATAATTAAAAGCTAGATTTATTTTGTTGGAAAAAATTTTAATTCATGCCTAGTTTTTTTCTTCATAACAATACACATTTTTACAAAAGTTGTGAGGTCACTTGTGTATCTTCTCCAGACATGTGTAATAGAATTGGAATAACTTTTAGATCATGTCATGGTCTTGAAAGTAGCTTCCTAAATAGTTTTCTTCATTGTTCAATATTGCAATATTTCCTCTCATTTTCCTGAATGTTTTAAATGGTATATAATTCCAAGGCAACAATCTGGCTCAAAAATTCTATAATCAAGACAAGAAAGTTTGCTATAAAATAAATAAAAAGATTTTGCCTTCTCCTCAAATAGTGATTAGGTGGTATAGACATAAACACATACCCTCATATATTTTATGTATTTCAATATAAATCTATGATGCAAATTTAAGCACTACAGAAAACGACTTCAGATTTTGTAAGTGTAGGTTTTTATAAGTCATTTGTTCTACAAGTGCATAACTGAAGAATACACAGTGAGCATCAAGCATTGGGCTAGATGCATGAGATTTTAGGTAAATAAGAATCTATTCTTCAATATGAGCAATGCTAAAGAGGTTCTCCATGTGGTCAGGAGAACAAACAGTGTGGGGAAAAAAAAAAACTCATTTATTGAGAATTTCCTAAGGGCTGGACCTGGGGCTAAAGCTACATGTCATTGAGTTGTACAACCCTATGCAGTCGAAACCCTTATCTTCATTTTGCAGAAAGACTTGCCAAGGCACAGAAAGGTGAAACAAACTTCCCAGTGTCACAAAACAGCCAAGGGAACAGAAAGCAGTTGGAACCTTGATGTGTAAGCCCCTAACTCCAATCTTTTAACTCCATTCTATGTTGATAGCTTCCTACCCATGCTCATATACATGGGAGACAGAGAGGAAATGCAAAAATGATATGTGCATGTTTGAAGGAAGAATAAGAAGTCATCATTCCAGGCCAGCTCTCTGCTGTGGCCAGGGAGTGCAGTGGAGGATGGCCCAAGTACTTGGGCCCTGCACCCCATGGGAGACCAGGATAAGTACCTGGCTCCCCCATCGGATCAGCACGGTGCGCCAGCCGCAGCACGCCGGCCACAGCGGCCATTGGAGGGTGAACCAGCGGCAAAAGGAAGACCTTTCTCTCTGTCTCTCTCTCTCACTGTCCACTCTGCCTGTCAAAAAAAAAAAAAAAGTCATCATATTTACTTTGTATAGAATATACATAGTGTCAAATACATAGACTTGCTTGGTGAATATTTATTGAATTACGTCTAATTTAATTCAAAAGAGCTGAATAAGTTAAAATCTACATGGTATTTTCCATTTTTATTTGTATAGCATATGCCTATACAGCATCTACAGATCACAGCATACTGAGTATTTTATTTGTATTCTCATTATAATGTGCTACCACAATTTTCTCTTGAATACCTGATATAGTTGATTCCTTTCACTACTTGCCCCCAATTCATACTCCCTTTAATCTTCATACGTAACATATGGCCTAATAGTTCAATATCCCAATCACTTAAAATGCTAGTAATTGCTGTTTTGTGAACAAAATATGTCCAACTGAATTTATTGTTTTATATTTGTTTTTAAATATCCCAATTACCATTGTGTCAGCACATACATTTTATTTTTCTTTTCCAATATTTCTAAAATTAATAATAATGTGTTACCAATTAATTTAATTTAGGTTTTAAAACACCTGCTAGGTGTTTTATGATTTTTATGGTTTCAAGGAGCAGAGGTTACTACGTGTTTGACATGGAAATATTTTTATATCTTTGCTCTCTTTTCAAAAAATATTTTACTGCCACATCAAATTTATACTACATTTCCCCATGCTATAAAAATGCCAGCTTTGCAAACTTTTGCATGTGCAGATTTTATAAGGAGCACTAAAGGGTCTTTCCCATTCCTGTATCATTTTGATAATCACTTCTGTCTTAATGCATGAAGGGGTTCTTTTGTATAATGGATGTTGGAATGTGTTGATAACTTTAACAGACAGTTGTTAAATTGAGCATACATTTAGACAGCAATTTGTACTGGCTATAACTACAATACCTAGTGTGCTACCAGAAGAAACTGACATATTTCAGGAAGGGTGATCACTCGTAATTCATCAGATATTAAATGACAAGATTGGTTTAACACATTCTATATATCCCATCCTAGTTGACATGCAGCTATTTTACTTGTCCTAGAGTGCAAATCAAAATGACATCTATTACTGTGCTCACATTTCAGATAATCAAGGCCTACAATAATGGAACAAATATGGTTAAATGTGCATTATTGCAGTCCTTACTTTCATCTTCATCATCATCATTAAATTAGTTGAAAGCATGAGCTGGAGCATGACATTCTAGAAAGTGCTTCCTGCCTTTTAGGGAACCACACCATTATCTAAACACCAGAGAAGTGACAACAATTAATCTGAATTAACAATCTTTTCCATCTCCATCTGCCCATCCAGATTTGATAGCTATTCAATGGAAATCCTTGGGCACTGCAATACAGTTGAGGACTTTATTTATATTTCCTTTCCTATGGAACAGGGATACACCAAGTTGACAATAGCAAAAAGATAAGAAAGCTAAAAGCTGCATTACAATAAGTATGTACCCCATTGCTCACAAGACCATGCACAGACCAAAATCAACCTCAATCCCACTCTTAGAGGAAGTTTTTCCTGATACTTTTCCCCATCAGAAATTGTTTTATCTTTGCTAGTCCATACCTCCACATGGTAAAAAGCCACTCATTCAAGTACTGTCCATGGGAAAAACAGCAACTGAATTTCAGCCACATATGTATCTTATTTATTTTTGTACTCTGAGTCCTTAAAAGATAGCATACATAAGGGACCTTTAAAGAGTTCATGAAAATGCACACCATGAAAACACTGCACATAGATTTACCAAAAAATGCTCCAAAAGAAACTGATCCTTTAATTTCCTCGTCCCTTGCATTTTTTAAAGTGTCCTCCTGCAGTATGATTGTAACAAATATTCATTGAATGAATACTGTGAATCAGACATGTACTTGAACTCTGGCTCTAATTTCACATTGTGAGAAGTTACAGGTTAACTAAAATTCATGAACCTCAGTTTCCTAACCTGTGCAAAACACAGCACTTATCTCAATGCTTTATACTCCGAGATATGTGTAAGCTAAATGTTCAACCTAGTGCGAACTGTGACTCATTTTCTTCCTTCTCTGTTTCCCACCTCATGTTCTGTTGTTATTTCTGTAATTCTTCTTGAGTTTTTTCTTTAGTCTTCAGATTCCAGAATAGGGCTTAAACCTTCTTCAAACCTAAAGATGCAGTTAGCTTCTTGCTGTGGCTTGGGTCTGATTGTTCTGCCAAGGTTCATGTGAGGGAAGCTTTGTCCCCATAGTGGTGATATTGGGAAGTGACTGAACCTCTAAGAAGTGAGGCCTGGGGGGAGTGATTCAGTCTCTGGGGGTAGGGAGAAGAGGAGTTGCTGTCCTGGGAAGGGATTTCTGTCTCACAGGAGTGGGTTAGGGATCATAGGACTGGTTGCCATGAGAGCAGATTGTTAGAAAGCAAAGACAGCTTTCTCAAGTCAATCTCTTGCTTCTTCTCTTGCCATGTGATCTCTCCCTCTCTCTGTCTCTCTCTGTCTCTCTCTGTCTCTCTCTCTCTCTCTCTCTCACACACACACACTCTCTCTCTCTCTCTCTCTCTCTCTCACTATGGGATACTATCTACCATAAGACTTAACCGGAAGCTGATCCTGGTGCCATGACTTGGGATCCTCAGAACTGTTAAATAGACCTCTTTTCTTTATGAAGCACCAAATCTCAGATATGTTCTTACAGCAACACAAAGTTCACTAAGATACTTCCTTTGATATATAATACATAGAATTAACCAACCCTTATTAATAATAAGAGCTGACTTTCATGTCAAAAGGAGCCTGCAAAACACAGTGTATCAAAAACTCTGATTATAGAGCACACAGCTGTAACAATAATATAAACAATTTTATATTATGAGTAAGAGTTTTCATATTTTATGCATCTCAACACTCTAAACAAAAAAATCATTGTTTTGAAAGTCACACTAAAGAGAATCTGAGTCATCTATCAATTTTCTTTATAATTTTCCAAAATTATTGTCATCTGAAAAGGAAAAGAGTATTCAGCCAAGAAAAAGAATAGTCAACAGCATGATAGGAAATTTTTTTAAAGAGATGCATTTCTCTGGATATTGTTATATTGGCAGTATTTATTGATTTTTAAAAATGTCTACTTGGCTGTCCTTTTTCTAAGTAAACATTCATTTTGTACTCATTTCCACAGCACAAGTTCAGGGGCTGACATGGCACAGCAGGTTAATCTGCTTTTTGTGACAACAGCATCCCACATCAGAGTTTAGACTGAGTGCTGCCTTTTCCACTTCCAAGTCAGTTTCTGTTAACGCACCTGGGGCAAACAGCAGATGATGGGCCAAATAGCCTGAGTTCCTGCCACCCATGTGGGAGACCTGGATGAGATTCCTGGCTCCCGGCTTCCACCTGACCCACCTCTGGCTGCTGCAGGCGTTTGGGAGAGTGAACCTCTCTGTCTCTCACTCTTTCTCACTCTGCCTTTTCATATAAGTAAATAAATTTAAAAAAAAAAATAAGGCCAGTATTTCTCATGTTTTAGTATTTAGAATAAAAAAGTTGAAGGTTTTTTCACCTTAAAATTTGTGACTTTGATCAAAATTATACAATGTGCCTTTTGTAGCAATGTTTGAAACTCTTTGAAATCAGTATCACCAAACCTACTACATTTCTGTTTGACTTTGGTGAATATGTTTTCCTTTTAAATTTTAGCTGTTGAGGGCCGGCGCCACGGCTCAATAGGCTAATCCTCCACCTGCGGCGCTGGCACACCGGGTTCTAGTCCTGGTTGGGGTGCCAGATTCTGTCCCAGTTGCTCCTCTTCCAGTCCAACTCTCTTCTGTGGCCCAGGAAGGCAGTGGAGGATGGCCCAAGTGCTTGGGTCCTGCACCCGCATGGGAGACCAGGAGGAAGCACCTGGCTCCTGCCTTCGGATTGGCGCAGCACGCTGGCCATAGGGGCCACTTTGGGGTGAACCAACGGAAAAGGAAAATCTTTCTCTCTGTCTGTCTCTCTCTAACTCTGCCTGTCAAAAAAAAATTATTTTGAAAAAGAAAAGAGAAAAGCAAGCAAGCAAGTAAGCAAGCAGGTTTGGGGCCAGCGATTTGACCTAGTAGGTTAAACCTCTGCCTGTGATGCTGGAGGGCCCAAGTGCTTGGGCCTCTGCACCCATGTGAGAGATCTGGAAGGAGCTTCTGGTTCCTGGCTTTGCATTGGCCCAGCTCCAGCTGTTGCAGCCATTTGGGGAGTGAATTAGTGGATGAAAGATTTCTCTCTCTCACCCTCACTCTCTCTGCAACTCTGCCTCTCAAATAAATAAATAAATGTGTTTTTTTTTTTTTAAGGCAGGTTCAAAATTGTATATGCATCAGCACCTGCATAAACACCTAGGTCCAACATTTACTCATTCATATTGCCTATCTTCTTATTTAAATAGATCTCCAATACAAGAGGCACCTCCTTCCTATAGCCTCTTTTGCATTTCAGTGTGTACACTCCAGTCCACACTTTAGACTTCCAGAGAAATATTTACTGTCTTTTCATATGACTTTGAAATATCTCATTCTACCAAAGTATAGACGGTAACTTTCTCATGGTTTGCTTCACATGAAATAGCAAGACTGAGCATTAAATTCTAAAATGCAGTTGGCTATAGTGGGATAGGACTGATGTTTGCCTGCTAGAAATTATGAGCTGGGGAGGCATTACTGCTGGATATCCAAGCATCTGAATATCCACACACTTGAGCTTGTGTGGTAGAACTGGAGATGTCCCAGGCACACAAAGACTTCCCTGCAAATATGTTTCTTTGGCAAAGGATTCTTGGGAAACAATCCGAGCAGACAGAAAACATTGCAGAAGTAATTCAGAACAGAGTGACTCCTTCTGAGATCCTCCTCGGGAAATTGCTGCAAAGTGGAAAGGCACACCCAAAATCATGTTCCTCTGCACTTCCCAGTCTAGTGAGAGATGACAGCTCGCAGCATAACTGGTTGGGCTACTTCAGGCTACACGAATTCCCTGAAGAGTAAAATATTAATACTATCTTGGTAAAAGAAGTTGCACAGAACTTATCCCTAAAGAGACACCATTAATCTTCATAATGACTTTTCTAATAAGATAGAAAAAAATGAATGAATTAATTTTATAGATAGGAAAATCTGGATAAGTGGGCTATTATCTGAGGTCAGAAGTCTTGAAAAATACAAATATTATTTTCATAAATTAAGATTTTGCCATAGTAACTTCAATCCTATTCTCTGCCTGCTATAAAAAAGTACTTCTACTGCCAAATGGCATTACTAGTAGAAATAAATGCTTTATAAATCCATTCCATTTGAAACAGGCATTCAAGTAGAGTCAATCTTATTTTTAGAATATTTATGCATTCCTACTTTTAAAAATCATTTAAAGTTCTACTTATAAAGATCATATTTCTTCTTTACTGCCAAAAGATCACAAATGCCTACAAGGCAGAAAACTTCCTGTTGAACAAGGGAGATTAGATGGAGCCTTCAAGAAAAGATTAATTTGTCTATTGAAATACAGTTGGTACTGCTTAAGCTGATGATTTTCTTAGCAACCATTGCACTAAAAGCAATATGACTTAATGTCACCAGTTTTAATGAGTGAACATTAAATTTTGGTCCTACCAAAATTCATTAGACTCAGTTTTAAATAAGGTAATCATTTACAAGCGACAAGAAGCAAATGATCATCAATAAAATAATGTAACAGAAACGAAGGAGATGAAAAAATTAAAAAAAAAAACGCTGCTTCATTTTTAAAAGTCAAATGCTCAAATGAAATCATCAGAGCTTCTTCAAATTGCTGATATGGGCAGAGCTTATACAACTAATTGCAAGTATTCTGTGGACCAAACCACATAAGCAGAGAAACATTTGTCCCTATTTCAGAGAGTACTCAAACCACAAATTGCTCTTCAGTATACTCTGAATATAGATAAGCTGGAAACGGCTTTATTCAGTCTTCATGCACACACATTTAAATAGAAAACGGTTGCGTGTTTAAACATTTCAGATCTAATTCTGTTTTAGTGAATTCTGTATTACAATATGATTATAATTACATAGACTTATAAAACCTCAAAAATCTCCAATTATCTCTTGAGATTTTTCTTCTTCCCTGTTTTTTGTTTTTTTGTTTTTTGGGGGTTTTTGTTTTGTTTTTCCCCATGCGCTTCATCAGGACTCAGATAATCACATATGGTTGAAATGCCTTTCTTGCCTCTTGGACTCCAAATTCCCTTAAATTACAATCTCACCACATCCATGACACTGCCCCACTGTTTGATTACCACCAAGCACTGCCACTATCCCCAACAGAACCCACTTCTTGTAAGAAAAAAAAAAGCGGGGGGGCTTTGCCTGGTATCCCCCTTGCCATCTTTCCAACCTCCCACCAAAAACCTTCAAACAACTGAAACATTCAAATGCATACAAACAGAAACATTTGGAAAAGTACTCAAAACTCATTTTGACAGAAAACTCACCCTCAGAATCGGGGAAGTCTAACGACAGATGGCCCCAGATAAAGGAAATGTGTTACAGGCTGGCTCTTGATGGATCTTTTTTTTTATTTATTTATTTTTATTTTTTCACAGGGAGAGTGGACAGTGAGAAAGAGACGGAGAGAAAGGTCTTCCTTTTACTGTTGGTTCACCATCCAACAGCCGCTGCGGCCAGCGCACCGTGCTGATCCGAAGCCAGGAGCCAGGTGCCTCTCCTGGTCTCCCATGTGGTGATGGGCCCAAGGACCTGGGCCATCCTCCACTGTACTCCCGGGCCACAGCAAGTCACAGTTGCTCTGCCCACCTGAGAGAATGAAAAAACAAACTTTACCATTCATTCATTCCCTGACTTTTCACCCACTTGTTCATAAAGGTGAAACCTGAAATGCAGTGTGACAGACAAAAATTCCGCATAATTCTGGCTGGTGGCAGGGAGGCTGGCTTCGTGGTTTAGCTGCTTGTGAAATAAAGATCAAGATGACAGGTTACCTCTAGAAGAGCTTGAGCAGGGTGGGAATTCGTCAGGACCATGAACTTTGTAAGTCAGTGGAGCATAAAGGATGAAGCCAGAGAGAAAGCAGAGAGAGAGGGGGGAAGTGCCAACTCCAAGATAAAGTCTGCCATTTAGACCACATTGCGGGAGAAGAGGTGGCATGTGAGGAACTGGTGCACAAAAGGTGCTCTGTGGCTTCCCTAAACAAGACAGCAACTCATGCACAGGACAGGCAATAAAACATTACAACATCATCAGCCAGAGGCAAGAATCTACAACCTCTATGAAAATAGCATAAATCATAAGCATAAGAGGTAACAACGAAATAGAAAGGAAGAGCAGCAGTGCAAAATAATGGAGTGATACAGAAAGACAACAAGCTGAGCACCTCACAGAGAAAAGTGAGAAGGGTAATGTTAAAAAAAAATTAGAAAGATAGAAATCTCCATAGAAAGGTTAATGAGGAAAACAGGCACTAGAAAATTCAATCAGTGGGGTGGTTTGCTTGTTAGTGGGAGGCAGGGCTAGGGGGATCATGAGGATGAAATCATGGAAGAGATGTTGACAGATGTGGAGGAAAGAGAAGGAGAAACCACACAAGACCCTAGATATGGCCCCCTGGAGGGAGCCAGGATAACTGAACGGGGGAAGCAGCCATGACATATTGGAAGAGAAATGTTTAGCACATAAAATATGTTCTAAGACAGTAGATAAAAAAAATCAGAACATTTGAGGCAAAACATTAGGAGAATAAGACATACAGACATTTCATGTGGAGAAATTTTAACTACTATAATGAAGAAAAATCCTTTACTCTCCCATGCAAAGAAGTCAAGAAACAGAAAGGAGTACAAAAAGTGACAAAAAGGAGCTGTCCTCAGACCTTCCTGTTACATTAAATACCAGCATATACGAGAGAAACTTTCACAAGAGTGTGTTGAAAGAAAAGCTGTGATCCATATATTTTTAGGTCCTACAAGTTTTCATTGGTGAATAAAACCAAAAGAAAGGAAATCTGAAACAGAAAGAAGCCCCCCCCCCCAAAAAAAAAAAAACACCCACATGGCTACACAGGGCAGGGAAGTGGCTGAAAAACACTCTCTGGGTAAGGCTGAAATGAATCGAAATCCAGGACTCAACAAAGGGAAGTTCTGAGACAGATGGCAGTCAGCACAGAAATCAGTCATGGAAACAATGAATCTCTGTCACTGCTAATAGCATTAATGAAAGGAAAGCAGGTACCAAAACTGAGCTTTGGAAGAGGAGAGAAAACATAAAAATTATCATGGAGAACAACATTTAATATCTAAGTTCACATAGTGTGTTAATGTAACTAGTTGATGCAAGACAGCAAACTAGACAAAGTATGCTAAATTCCATTTCATGCAGAAAGCAGAGGAAAAAAGATCTGATTTTTGCTCTTGGATTTGCTAATCAGATAAAAAATTTGAAAATATATTATTAACATAATCAGTTAAAATGAAAAGTTTTAAATAGGATGCATATTTTATATATCTATACAAAATAAATGCAAGTCAACATAATAAATGAAGCTACAGAATGAAAAAGTATTATATTTAATATTTATTTTAAACTATTAAACAAAATTGAAGACATGAATTTCAACAATAAAATAAACATCTATTAAAATTTCCTATTAAAAGAGAAGGATTTTCAGGTTGAAACAAGTTATAAGAAATCTACTAATACCACATTCAAAACTATCATTATTCTCAACCAAGTCTGTCACAAACATTACAAAGTTTGACTTACTTAGTGTTTGCAAAAACCTCTTAGGCAATACCACTGTCCTCATTTTACAGATGAAGAAACTAGGAGGTAAAGAAAACAATAGTGGCCGGCGCCGCGGCTCACTAGGCTAATCCTCCGCCTAGCGGCGCCGGCACACCGGGTTCTAGTCCCGGTCGGGGCGCCGGATTCTGTCCCGGTTGCCCCTCTTCCAGGCCAGCCCTCTGCTGTGGCCAGGGAGTGCAGTGGAGGATGGCCCAGGTGCTTGGGCCCTGCACCCCATGGGAGACCAGGAAAAGCACCTGGCTCCTGGCTCCTGCCATCGGATCAGCGCGGTGCGCCGGCCGCGGCGGCCATTGGAGGGTGAACCAACGGCAAAAGGAAGACCTTTCTCTCTGTCTCTCTCTCACTGTCCACTCTGCCTGTCAAAAAAAAAAAAAAAAAAAAAAAAAAAAAAAAAAAAAAAAAACAATAGTTTTACATGTGTCTGAACTTCACACAACAGCTAAATTTTTTTTTTTTTTTTTTTTTTTTTTTTTACCAGCAGAGTGGACAGTGAGAGAGAGAGACAGAGAGAAAGGTCTTCCTTTGCCATTGGTTCACCCTCCAATGGCCGCGGCGGCTGGAGTGCTGTGGCTGGCATACCAGGTGCTTCTCCTGGTCTCCCATGCAGGTGCAGGGCCCAAGCACTTGGGCCATCCTCCACTGCACTCCCGGGCCACAGCAGAGAGCTGGCCTGGAAGAGGAGCAACTGGGACAGAATCCGGCACCCCAACCAGGACTAGAACCGGGTGTGCCGGCGCCGCAGGTGGAGGATTAGCCTATTGAGCCGTGGCGCCAGCCCTCAACAGCTAAAATTTAAAAGGAAAACATATTCACCAAAGTCAAACAGAAATGTAGTAGGTTTGGTGATACTGATTTCAAAGAGTTTCAAACATTGCTACAAAAGGCACGTTGTATAATTTTGATCAAAGTCACAAATTTTAAGGTGAAAAAACCTTCAACTCTTTTATTCTAAATACTAAAACATGAGAAATACTGGAAAAACCTGGAATTCACTATTATTATATGAAGATTTAATATACTTCTTTCAAACTTTGACAAATCAAATAGTGAAGAAAGAAATATCAGTGATGTTTTGATGATTAGAAGGCAAACTATTTCATCTAACCAAGCCCCAGCCTTTCCTTTCAAATATATTTTTCTTAGACTACTTGAAAAAGGACAGGTGATGAAATCTTCCACATTCTCCTTAAGTAGTATCTTTGCATTTTATACATATTAATACATGTAAACAGAAAAATACCTAGAATGATATCAATTAAATACTAGAGAAATTTAATTTGCTTGAGAGGGCTGGGTGGATTTTAATGGTCTGAATTACAATTTTTATTTCTGTAAATTTTTAATGCATTCATAAAGGACTTCTTATATCAGAGACTTAGTCCATCTAATATTCACACCTCCAAAAAGTATTTAGTGAACACTTAATTAAGTGGCTGGATTGGTGCTAGCAAGTGATGACTGACCCTAAGGGAAAATACTAATAAGCAAAGAAGGAATACAGATTCTTTTGTTGTCAGTAAAGAATTCATGAACTTGACTCAATGAATACAGCTGTACAAACCAGGAGGCTGAATGGGATATGTATTACAGGAAGGGCAAGCAGTCCCAGACTGCAAATCCCGGGAAGGTACCCACTTCAATCCCCACTGCCTGAATGGGGTGAGAATTTCATCAGGTGCCTTGAGCGGCCGCATTTGCCATTCCCGTGAGATGTTTTTCATGCCCTTGGCCTCTCCGAACTGCTTTGTAGACTGTGGATATTTGCCTATCTGCCCACCAGGTGAAAGTAACTGTCAACAGCCACAGTTCCTTGAGTGCTCACTGGGAAAGACTAAATCAGAGAAACTTGGAGGCAGTTTACAAGGTCTGTGTTTCTCTTGCCAGCCCAGGCTGCAAGCCTTTCTGAAGTGTGTCCCTAAAGCCAGATGCTTGTAATTCGTAATGCAACGGGAGAAAAATGCACGTACCCTTTCCCACTGGGATTCCCATCTTAGATGAGACATAGACATTGGATAAGTAATTCCCAATGTGATGAATAGGACAAAAAGATCAGGCTTGGATGCCACAGAAATCGATTTTTCCTTTCTCCACTTTTCCCCCTTTTGTACTGCTTAATTTCATAATGTGGACCATGTTACCTTCTATACTGCTTTAAGCTTCTCTGTAAGAACATCTGTTTTTTTCCAAGTACTCAATTTCTTGCAGGCAACTGCACAATGCCTGCCTCAAATTAAATGCTCAGGGCTGTCTTGATAAAATGAATGAAGAGAAAGCCTTAGGCCTTGCAATACACTTACCTTTATCAATACTGCCTCTTTAGACAATTTTCAAGGCACTAAGAGACATGTTTACTTGATTAGGTTAAACATTTGCCAGATAATTGTCTGAGTTTTTAAACTGTTTACTTATTTATTTTCATTTTACTTGAGAGAAACAGAGAAAGAGAGATCTCCCATCCTGTGATTAACTTCACAGACTGAAGCTAGGAGCCCAGAAATCAATCAGGGTCTCCCACAGTGTGGGAGCAATCCAAGTATTGAGTCGTCACCTGCTGCCTTCCAGGGTGCACATTAGAAGGACACTTGATCAGAATTGGAGGAGCCAGACTTGAAGTAGGCACTCTGATATGGGACACAGCTGTCCCACATGATGACTCCATTACTACAACAAATGCCAAACCCCCTGCCAGTAAATTCTTTCAGAGTTTGTTTCATTTTATTTGGGGGTCTGGGAGCTTGTTTTTACCCAGAGGGGGAAAAAGGGAGAGTGTTTAGATACTGAAAGATTAAAATTAACCTTGTAGTTACCTACAAAAAAGTAATGTGCTGTTAGTGACACATTGCAATGCACCTAAGAGAAAGAATGAAGCATTTGGTTCCCTCATTGTAACAAGTCAGAAATAAGGGGTCTGTGACAAGAGGGTCCTAATGCTGCATGCAGAGGAGATGGCTGCACTATGAGAAGACCACACCCATGTGGTTTTGCTCTAGAGTCTGTTTTGTTTCCTTGGATGTGACCTTGAGACCCAGCAAAGCTGTCAGTTCTCCTCTACTCAGTTTCTTATCTAGAGTCACTTCTATCACTCATCCATCAACCTGGACTCTGAAAACATGCAGCCTTTGACCCATAGTAGGTAACCAGGGTCCTTGAGTATTTTCACCAGTACTTTTTAAACTAAGAATAAGAGCATGGATGTTAATTGACAAACAGTAGATACTCCACACTACAGGTTTGGGATGATTTGATTCAGTGATTCCCACTGAAGAATTAATTATGTCTTCTATAGTCAGTGTCTAGCTAAGGTTTATATAATGGTGAGATATCGGGCAAAGAAAAGGCTACAAAGGATGTTCCTGTAAAATCTTGCAAGCCCTTGATGTTAATACCTGAATGTCACATGAGGCAGGAAGCAGAAAAGTCTTCCAGATCTTGTGTGGCTTGGCTTCAGCCTTCCTCAAGAGGTACTCAGTTTTATTCTGTCCTGTGAGTCAGGGACTACCTCTTTCTCCAACTCATTTTTCTAACTGATTTGGAAGACATATGGTATATTATTGCATTCTGAACAGCCCAGCCATGGGAGGGTTTCATACACAATGCTAGGTGATGATTAAAGTTCAGGTTGAGTTTCAATTCTGGCAGGCCTAAAATTGGGAATCAGATAAGATTACTTTAGAATATCTTTTTAAGCCTCAAATGTAACATATCATCCTTCTCTCAGCTGGAGTAGAGTATCCCAAATCATCAATAACCAGTATCCAGGCTCAGACTATTTTCAAGACTGAAATAAAATCTCCAGTTCCTGTAAATGTGGGATATTCCCACACTGCTGAGGTTACTGGAGGCTATGCAATCATCAGTATTAAGAAAATATTTCAAGATCTATTTCCATGTGTAGCAGTCAGAATTTCAGCCTGTAAGTCAACCACAGCTAACAGCATGTGAAGAAGATGGCCTGCCCTTTCCCCACATCCACACTCACAATGCCTACCCCCCAAGAGCTTGCAATTTAGTTGGGAAAAATAGGCAACATTTATTGAAGAGCTACTCAGAGCACACGCCAGGCACCATGCCTGAGTTATGTCATTTATCTTCATTCATCAACCCCTCACCCCCGGAAAGAGATGGTATTATCCTGTTTTCAGATGATGAAAGCCCCAGCGGAAGGCACAGACCTGAATCCATACAGCCATAAACCACACAGAGAAAAATGTGCTAGAATTAGATACAGAGGGTCAGAGGAGAAAGCTACCATGACTGTTTGGTACGTCAAGAAGGCTTAAGGATGGGGCTCATTTGTGAATTCAGGTTTGAAGCAGTGACTTGTGAAACAGAGAAGCCTACTACCCACCATCTGGCCAAAGAATTGGATCTCACCTCAACACTAGTCCATCCAAATTTATTCATGTATAAAACATATATTTTCTATGTGCTAAACACCATTCTTTACACTTGAATTCAGTTTATGTTAATAGTCAAAATCTGTACCTTCATAATGTTTACTTCTCTTGGGAGAAAGGAGCCAAATGATATGCACATAAGTTTATAACCCATGCCTTTATAGTAAGTCTTATACAGATGAGTATGACCACTTTATCTGCAGGGAATAGATCCAAGACCACAGTGGATGCTGGAAACAGCAGAGAGTAAGTACTACACTCTATATTTCCTATGGTTTATACAATACATACATATCTAAGGAAAGTGGGTTTTTTTCATTTCAAAGGTGGAACAAGAGAGAGACAGAGACAGATAGACGGAGAAAGAATGCTTCCATCCTCTGTTTCATTCTCCAAATGTCCACAAAACTGGAGCTGGGACAGGTCAATGCCAGGAGCCCAGAATTGCATTTGAGTCTCCCACATGGGTGGCATGGACCCAAATACTTGAGCCATTCCCTGCTGCCTCCCAGACTGCACAGCCAGGAAGCTGGATAGAAAGTGAAGGCCAGGACTTGAGTCCAGGCATTCCAATATGGGATGTGGGTGTCCTAAGCAGCATCTTAACAGCTGCACCAAATGACCACCCCCAAGAGTAAAGTTTAACTTATGAATTAGGTAGAGTAAGAAATTAGCAATAATGACTAGTAATAAAATCAAATAATTATAACAATGTACTCTAGTAAGTTATGTGAATGTGGTTTCTCTCTCTCTCTAAAAATATCTTAATGTATTGTATGCTCTCTTCTTGACATGTTGTGAGGTGATACCACTCCATTGTAATGAGATGAAGTGAGATAAATGACTAGCATTGTGATGTGGTACTAGGATGTTGTGTCATGGTTACTTCAACACAAGCACTCTGATACTGCAACTGTGCAACTGATAAATGAGATGGCTACTAGTTGACTACAGATGGGTAGTGGATATAACATGGACACTGGACAAAGGGATTATGCCTATCGTAAGCATGATGGAGTGGGATGGCATGAAATTTCATCAAGCTACTCAGAAAAGTATACAATTTAAAACATGTTTGTTTTTTATTTCTGGAATTTTCCATTTAAAAATTTTTAGACCACAATTGACTACAGGTAAATGAAACTTCAGAAAGTGAAACTATGTATAAGCCATAGGACTACTGAATAAGAAGTAGAGGGGAGCAAAGGGTAATGGGGGTGACAGTGTTGTCAAATTTTATGAAGTTTTATGGGAGAACTCACCCATCCTGGCAGCCTGCTTGACTGGCAGTCATTGGTGCATCTGGATGGCCGGTGTGAGGCCTTGGGGCAGAAGATCAGGTCAGAGAGGGAGCTGGGTCGAGGTTACTCAGGGCCTTGTCATTAGTGAGAAATTTGTTTTATCATGAGAACAATGAAAAAAAAAAAAACTTTGGGTGTATTAGACCAAAGAGGGATTATTTGGATTTTTTAAAAGGATTTTTCTGGCTGTCTCTTAAGCAATAAGTCCAGCATGACAACTCCAGACCTAAAGTGATTAGAAAATATAAGACCTACAGGGAGCATTCAGGTAGGGTCCCTGCTGTAGATTATGGAATCCTGACCAGTATCTGATTATTAAACACTCCTAGTAGTCTTGAAAAGCTGTTGTACGGGTCCCCATATATTCACTGTAAAAACTCATAGCACAGAACCTGTTAATAATCACAGATTTTGTAAGGAGATCCAAAGTTGTTTAGAAACAGGACATCACAACAGTAAAATCAGTAACTTCTGCAACTTAAGTGATTTTTCCTGCAGCAGCATGGTCTCCCATAGAATTCACCTCCCTACGAGTCACCTGGAGACCAGGAGGCAGGCAATGGAAACACCTGCCATGTTACCAAGAGATTGCTAGCTCTACTGTGAGTTTGTGTCTTGTGCAGGGACAGTAAGAACTGTGCTGGTTGAAGCAATAACTGCCCCTACCACCCCACTGCAGAGTTTCATACCTAAGTCCCCAAGACAAATCTCAAAACCTCTGTTCTGCACCTTCTACTTTACATTTCCAGTTACCTCTCAGACACCTCAAATTAAATGTTTACCTCTTAACCCAATTTCACTATATCAATTGTTTCTCCTAAGGTATCTATACTTTCCTTTCCACCTGAATCTCCAAGCCAGCACCTTTCACTGTTCATCCTTCCTCACATTCAACATGTAATGCAAAAAGCAAAAAGTTTCCTCTTAAAATTTATTTTTAACAGGTTCATAAAAATTCTAAATATTTATGGAGTACCATGTGATGTTTTGATACATATATACATTGAATAATGTTCAAATCAGGGTAAACACTGTGTCCTAAAACTTTTATCATTTTTAAAAATATTTTATTTATTTTAAAGACAGAGGTACAGAGAGAAAGAAACACAGTGAGAGGTCTTCTGTTGGTTCACTCCACAAATGGCCATAACAGCTGGAGCTGGGCTGGTCCTAAGCCAGGAGCTTCCTTCGAATCTCCCTAGTGAGGGCAGGTGCCCAAGCACTTGGGCCATCTAACGCTGCTTTCCTAGGCACATTAGCAGGGAGCTGGATTGGAAGTGGAGCTGTCAGGACTTGAACTGGCACCCATATGGGATGCCAGTGTGGCAGCTGGTGGCTTTATGTTGGACAACAAAGAATTGATCAGATACTCAGTACCATCAGATTTCACATATAGGAGAGTTCTCTCTAAGCTGTCTTAGTAGCCCTTTGATAAACTGGGCAGTGTTAAATGGTCATGAAAGTCCAACAGTTGAGTCAAGAATAGGGTCAGGGCAGTCCAGTTAAAGCATGGCCAAGGACAGTGTGAAGTCAGCAGTGTGTCCTTTTCCATCAGCTGGTAGGATTTAGCTAGGTTCTTCTCCTCGCAGATCCTCATGAGGGTACTTGAAAATTATATGAAAAATGGCTTTAAAAGGCAAATTAATTTTGGTGTAAAAATATTTTAAATCCATGATTTCTTTCACAGTACAGCATTTTCCATGAATTTCATAAAGACCCCTCAGAGGTATATATTGCAAAATTGTTTGCATCAAAATAAATATCTTTTAATTCCATGTTCCACAAACTTTTTATGTACCTTGGTATAACACACTTAAACCTATCTCTTTCTTTCCTCATATGAAACTCAGCACAAGTTGACCATTTCCCTATTGATCCATCCAAATTATTGTCCTTAGAACTCAGGAAATACATCTCTATTTTCATGAAGCCTTTCTGACATCAACAGTTTCTCAGGACTTCCCTGCATCTCAGAACTTTTTCTTTCATTTGGTGAGTTCTCACTGAGCATAAATTGCATATCAAGCCATGTGCCTCCTTCACAGAGAGATACAACAACCTAATTCCTTCTGTAGTGATTTCCAGGTGCCCTGCCATATCCCTTATTTAAATTAAAACCCTTGAACTTCAGCTGACTATACCTGAGAAAAAGCAGGGATACAAATTCCAGGCTATTATCTTTAAGAAAAGACTGTGGCCTGTGCTGTGGCTCAATAGGCTAATCCTCGGCGTGCGGCACCGGCACCCTGAGTTCTAGTCCCAGTCGGGGCGCCAGATTCTGTCCCGGGTGCTCCTCTTCCAGTCCAGCTCTCTGCTGTGGCCCAGGAAGGCAGTGGAGGATGGCCCAAGTGCTTGGGTCCTGCACCTGCATAGGAGACCAGGAGGAGGCGCCTGACTCCTGGCTTCGGATCAGCGCAGCGCGCCGGCCGTTGCGGCCATTTGCGGGGTGAACCAATGGAAGGAAGACCCTTCTCTCTCTCTCTCTCTCTCTCTCTCATTCTCTCTCTCTCTCTCTCTCACTGTCTAACTCTGCCTGTCAAGCTGACAAACAAAAAAAGTCATACAGCCTTCTTTGCTAGCTCTGTGCTAGGATCAGAGATCTTCTTTCTCAGAGAAAATCCAGAATCTGGTAGACAGGAGAGACTGAGAGGCTGGAGAAAGGAGGACGGGACTTAGCAAGAGAAAGTAATTTGACCCACATAACTAAGAACTGGATGTTTGGCTGTAAGACTGAAGGACTGAGGGAAGCCTCGCAGACCAGGACTAGGAGCTGGTTAGTGATTCGCTCCAACGTGAGCTCGGGTTTACAATGAACGGCCAAGTGGAGGTCGAAGTATCTTCCAAGAGCTCTGTAGGCTCTGCATTGTATCGCCTTCATCTTTCAGGGAGACTAAAATAAAGGTTAGAATTCCTTTTTTAATTGATAATAAGTGTTTATATTGAGATTGTTTGAACTTTAATCCATGAGGAAGTTAGGCCCTTAGAGGCCACAATTTTTATTAAGGAGGCAGAATTCTTAAAATTTTGATGTGACAATGCTGAGATTTTCTTTCTTTATTCATGATATTTATCTTGAAGAAATATGTTATGTATTTTATATTCTATATATTACAAAATATATAGAATACTTTATATTATATATATAAATCGTATTTTGCCTCACTTTTGTAAAAGTACTGCTGAGGTCAATATTGTCAGAGAACCCAAGACATTTAACAATGTTCTAGTTTACCTGACTCCTTGAATGGGTTTTTCATTAATGGTTTTCCATTAATACATACTAATTTGCTGTCAATTACATTATTTAAAAATGTGCATGTATATATCATAGACATTTATATTTGTATGATGTATTTGTGTGTGTGTGTGTGTGTATTAGGGGCAGGCACTGTTATTTGCTCTTTATAATAGTAACTTCTATGTCCTCATAACAAAAGTTACATGAGGTAAGTGCTAGTGATGTTCCCATTTAATAAATGAAAAAGCAGACATAGGAAGGTTAAATCACTTGCCCATGGTCATAGAACCAGGACATCGCACAGGCGGGATTTGAACCATGATCCTTCACCTCCAGGACCTCGCTACTACTAGTCATTCTATGCTCATAGAAATGGAGCTGGGACTTCAGTTTTCTAAGAATTTAGGCCAGGCTTTACTTCCTCAGCAAGTGTCTTGAATACATACAGAGCCAACCAGAAAACATAACAGGGAAGCAAATTGTGAAAGACAATATGAAAAAGACACGAAGGAAAAGTGAAAATTGCTCTCTGGAGATCACTAGGCTCCCTGGCCAAGGTCAATATACCTTGCATGCTGCATATCCACTTTTGTCATCATTCCCATTTTTTCAAAAGAACTTGGAAATCCTTACTTTTAAGTGAAATCTACCAATTTTTAAATATCAGCCCAAAATAATTCTAAAGATTCTGTGGCCAAATTAAAACATCTCCTCTTTGGATGAAATCCAGTTCTTGGACCAGTGGTTTTTAATCTTCACAGTTAATCATGCACTTTGCAAAACTGAAATAAAATGAATAGGGGAAAACGCTGGAGCATAAACTCTGGCTCCAGAGTTTGCTAACCTTGACTTTGACATATTATTTAACCTCTCTGAATCTCAGGTTCCTCATTTCAAGTTAAGAACTGTGCCTGTCTCACTAGATTACTGCAACAATTAACTGTAATAATGCATGAACTCAATTAGCATAGTGTGTCATACATAATACACATTTCCATAAATGTTCCTAGTGGTATAATTTGTATTGCTATTTCATGTCTCCTTTTTTATTATTCATCATTTCTTTGATTAGCTCAGAGTTTAGATCAAAGATAAGCTTACAATCAAGGAAGGTGTTTCCTAGTTAACACAATTCTTACAGCCTAGATAAAATACAATTTCATGTTAACTGCCTTTTCCATGACTGACTGATGAGAGAAATTGTTTCCTGTGCTCCATTACTTAAAAGGTGATCACCTCCTTTTAAAACATAGATGCACTGTGGAGACAAGCTTTTAGTAATTTCTGCTGACCTCTGGACAAGTTGGAGACCTTCTCCAGAAGAATATTAGACAGACTAAGGAGGCAGTGTCCCTTCCACTACCGGGCATGCGAGAGGCGGTCAACAGAGGAAGGGGCCTTGAGATAGCCAAAGCATCACACCTCCACCTTCTCTCACTTTCATTGGAGGTGCCCCTGTTGCAGGTGTGGTAGTCGGAGCTGACGAGGACGAAGCAGCCACTTGAGAATGTGAAATGGGTGAGGACCTGGTTCACAGGCAGCAGAAAATTCAAGTCAAACAGGGTTCTGTGCAGTAACTACTCAGTAGTGATGACCAAAACCTTGACACCAGTAGCTGGAAACTCATCCTGTCCTGAGCCAAAGGACCGAGAGAAGGGTTGGTGCTTCCAGACCCACATGAAAGACCTGCATGGAGAATGAGGATGCAAAACCAGGAGTACCTGCCTCGCAGGACCTGAACTGTAGGGGACAAGCAGTAGGAACCTGAGAGAAAGCAGGAGAGACATCCTGGCTTCTCCTCTCCCTTCCCTCCAATCTACCACCAACATCTTCTATACATCAAACGCAGCCAAAATCCAGCTGACATGAGAGTCTCAGACACCCAGCCTGTGGCATCTGAAGCCTCTCATCCTTTGATTCAGCCCAAAGCAGATGAATAACCAAATAGGGGTGTGAGGGCAAATAGGTTAATGGGGAACATATCGGTCCATGAATGACGCAGTGCTCAGCTAGCACAGCCTATGGACATGCTTTATGTTCTTTCCTAAAACAGGCAACTATTGCTTTTTTTATGATCACACGTCTCTAGCATGAGTTCCCTAAATGACTGCATTTAAGGAAGAATTGCAGCAGCACACAGTAATGACCTGGAAATTGGAGTCAGAAACCTGGCTCATTCGGAGCTCGGCTGCCTACCGGCGAAAGGATGTTTGAGTGATTTTTCTTAGTTTTTTTGAGCTTCAGTTTCTTCCATTATTAACATGAAATCATGACTCCTGCCTTATTATATTGGGTGAAAAGTAAATTTTCAGTAAACCTCTTCCCTGTTTCCAACAGTGGGAAGTTCCTCTTCTGATAGAAAAATCGAAAATACTATCGTGCTCTGGGCACTCTTTCCCACGGTCTCCCTAGCTGATGCCCACATCACATCTTCAAAAGCTCTCATTTCTGTTCTTTCTGTCATTTATATCCCCAGCCCCTTCAAGTGTCTTTCCTGCTGCCATTTAAATTATCTTATCACTTAGCTGTCTTGCTTCCCTTTAGTGAAAAAATTTTCACAGAAAGCACTAAACTTTTTCCCTGGCATTCCCCAATGACAACATCAGTAAAAAATGTGACAACTTCCTGGGAAGGGAGTGCAGGAGCAAGGTGTCAACATGAACAGCTTTCCTTGTAAAAAGAAGAACACCAATTCATGTATGAAAAAGAAAGATCTGTTTATAAACAACACAGATGGCAAAAGAAAAATGCATTTCCTTCACTCTTTAGATTCTTTCGCTAAGAAAATCTTACTGCAGGAATTGTTTCTCCTGTACAATTATAAATGCAGAATTCCAGTCCCTTCTTATCTCTGTCAGCCTGCTCCTTTCTCAGGAACAAAGAGAGAAAAGGATATTTTCTCAGACAAGAATTCAGGGACTGCCTTTTCTCTTTTTCCCAGCCTGCCTTCATCTCATGTAAGAAATATTCAACTGATTGTAGAAAATAAGCATTTGCAAAAGGTTTCTGAGATGAAAACAAATCCATTTACAGAAATGGAATATTCCCTTTCCTTGTACGTTTTGTTTTCCTCGTTTTTTTTTAAGCTTTTGTGTCTGCCTACTTTTGCTTTTCTATTTTGTTTTTCAGAGATCTCATGTATTTTAGTTTTTCTTCAGTCCACTCTAAGATTAAATTATTGACATGGCTACTGGCAGAGCCCTTTCTCAGTGGTTTAATTGAGCATAGAGAGCCCTTCAAACACCAGAGATGTGTACTGAGGCTCTAAATTGCATGGTCTTAACCTGCCTGTTTCACAACAACCCCTGTCACCGTAATCCCATAACACCACACCCTAGGGCTCACCAGTTTTCACTCATACAGTTCAAGCTTCCTCCACACTTGAGACTTTGCACTTGCTATACTCTCTGCTAGAAATCCATTTGCCCTATAACTGCATAGGCAGTCCCACCTCGTGGTCAACTCTCACTTCAAACATCACTTCCTCAAAGATGCCTTCCTGAAGCACATCACATAAATCTCTTAACCCCTTCATGCCACCAACCCTCCAACAGTTACATCTTCAGAGCAACTGTCTTGAATCATCTTATACATTTGTCTAGAGTCAGTCTCTACTCTAAAATATATCTGAGAATAAAGGGAGTATCTGTATTGTCCCACTCCTGTGGCACCTGGTACATAGCATAGTAGATGCCTACTAAATGACACTGAAATGAATGAACAACTGAATAAATCATCATTCAGTGACGCCATCTGAATATAAAGTGAATGTGAGCTCTTCAGCCTGGTTATTCAGCCTTGTTCACTACTTATCTTCCGGATGTAACAGAACAAACAACAACTGAGTATCTACTACATGTCAGGCACCATATTAGTTGTAGGTGCTTTACAATCCCAGCAATAGAGGCCGGCACCTTGCCCTAGAACAGGTAGTGCTTAGGAAAGGAGTCCCTTTGATTTTCTTTCTTTTTTTCTTTTTTTCTTTTTTTTTTTTTTTTTTTTTTTTTTTTTGGACAGGCAGAGTGGATAGTGAGAGAGACAGAGAGAAAGGTCTTCCTTTTGCCGTTGGTTCACCCTCCAATGGCCACCACGGCTGGCTCACTGCAGCCGGCACGGCTCACTGCAGCTGGCGCACCACACTGATCCGAAGGCAGGAGCCAGGTGCTTCTCCTGGTCTCCCATGGGGTGCAGGGCCCAAGCACTTGGGCCGTCCTCCACTACACTCCCGGGCCACAGCAGAGAGCTGGCCTGGAAGAGGGGCAACCGGGAAAGAATCCGGCGCCCCGACCGGGACTAGAACCTGGTGTGCCGGAGCCGCTAGGTGGAGGATTAGCCTATTGAGCCATGGCACCGGCCAGGACCCTTTGATTTTCACAATAGGGGAAGCTGATAGGGTAGGATCTTCGGGGGAGCTGGTGGGGAAAAACTGAATGAAGCAAGGAAGGGAGAGAGGGAGGGATATGAGAAACTGGGAACCAAAAGAAGACAAAGAAGGAAGAGGAGCTGCCCACGTGTACTCCTATGTAGATCTATGATTAGAAGAAACCATCCCATTCTCCAAATGCCCCCGTGAAATAACCATCATCATCCACCTCATGAATGTTGAATGTGAGGCTCTTTGTGTTTAAATCTCTCATCTGCGGTTCCACAGGTTTCCTCATAGCGCTGGTATACCAGCACCCATCCCCCTAGATAGCCATTCACTCCCTGTATCTCAGTGCCTTCCTGCCTACAATGCCTCAATAAACAGTCTGGTTATGTAAAGAAAAAAAAAAAAAAGAGTCTTAGACTCAAGGTCATGTCAGGGACCTCCGGGATCATTCTAGTGACAGAAAAGATCTCAAGATAAGCAATGCTGTAACAAATGGCATGACCAGGTAGAGGACTCAGTTCTTGTTTGTACTGGTACATTTTGTTGGTCCAGGTACAAAAGAGAAATCTTCCAGAATAGGGCAGGCATTGCCCTGAGGCAGAGAAATAAGAGTCTGTGAGAAACAATTACAGGAAAGTAGAGCAGACCTTTTTCTGTTCCCAGTATAACACAGCTCTCCTCTGCCTTTGCCCTTGAATTTGATCACCTGTGAGGTTACTGATCCTTCTTAAAATGATTGGCAGTCTCATCTGAGCTGTCAATAACAGTGACCAACATCTGTTGGGAACTTGACAAGGCTACAAACTGCTCACTGTTCTGCACATACCACTGCTTATTTCATCCCTTCAACAACCCCGTGTGGTCACACTTAGTACAATCATCATCTCCCAGGGAAGGAGATGGATGTTTTAGAAACTGACTTCTTAAATGGTAATGGCCGATAAGTGGCAAAAGGGGATTCAAATCCACAGACGTTCTGCATGCAAAACCCAGAGGCTGACCCCCTGGAGTCTGCTACCTTCCAGTTGTTACAAATGTGCACCTACGTGGGTTTTACTGTTGCTGCAGACAGTCATCTGGGAGCTCGAAAAGCATGAACATCCGGGTGAGAGACAGGAGACAGGGCACCTGTGAGAGCAGGACAAGGCTGAGGCCCCGAGTTTCTTTCCATGTCCCATACAATCAACACTTCTGCCAGAGGGGTTTCCTAACTATTTTACAAAGATGTACTCGGATTCTGTCTCTTCTCACAATTTTAAGTTTTGTGACACCCAAGATGGCCATATTAAGGAAATTGTCCGAAATAAGATGATCTTCACTTTGACCACCCCACCAACTGGAGTTCATGTAGAACTCTGCAAGTGATGCTGTCCTTCCAGTGTCTCCTCCCTGAGGAGGGAGGTTCCATTGCCTTCTCTCACTAATAGGGGGAAGCTCATTTTGCAACTGAGTGAGTAGCAGTTGAGAGGCCAAGTGGCTGCCCAGAGCATGGTCTCTGAAATTAAACTGACTGGAGTTCAAGGGACAGCCTGGCCATTCACTTTGCCAGGTATTCAATTTCTCTGAACGTGAGTTGTCTCCATGAAAACCAGACAGCTGCAAGGGGTCGTGACAACAGAATGCTTGAGAAATAATCTTTACATAAAAGGTAGGAATTTGTTTTAAATTAACTCCCCCTCTGTGTTACACACACACACACACACACACACACAAACACACTTAGGCCATAACTAGTCATAAACACAGATTTTTACCACCATTGCATTCTTTCTTTAAATCAAGAAGCTGTTCAACATTCGCTGATATATACACAAATGGTTCTGGAATTAGGGTGGGAGAGACTAAAGATTTGCCTACTTATTTTTTTCCTTCTCAAATTTTGAGTAGTTTCTGTGTGGAGTTCAGATTGGGGAAACAGCCCATCCCACAAATTCTAGTTTTTAAAAGGCATTCAAGTATTTGGGATCTTAGAGCTGACAGAAACGTCTATGACCAAGTCAAACACCTTATTTTTCAAAAGAGAAAAGCTGAAATCCAGAAAGATGGAGTGACTTGACCAGGTCTCAGTTATATCTTTACAAATGAAAAACTAAATTGTATACAATTTCTGGGTTATTGTCACATGCATTAAATTTACAATTTTTATCTTTTTTTCCTTCTTTTGGCATTATTTATGAAATTTCACTGTGATAAATTTGTTTTGGCTTCATTATACCTACACATATTAATGCATCTGAAGGAAATTTTATATTCAGGCCCTATTAGTGCATGAAGTAAATTGGAAACAGACTCTAAATGGCCAGCTACTAAATTTTTTTAAAAACATGATAGGCCCACTGGAAGCAGGCAGCTGCACTGACATTCTTCCTAGGGCAAAGGGAAAATAACAATAATGACTACTAAGAAAAAATTCACTGATTCCTGGTTTGGTGTTCTTCCATCACCAGATTTATCGACCTGTGAGAAAAGTCAGTGGTTGGTTGGCCCCAGTCAATATTAATTTCTAGGTTCAATAAATCCTGGTAATGAATGGAGAATGTGGGTCAATATGTGCTCATTAGGTGTGTGCACAAAATGTGTCATGTATAAAAAATAAGAAAATAATAATCAATCAGCCTTATCAAAGTTTAAATATTATTTCTGACATCTTTTTGCAACTTTTGTTTTTCTTTTGAAAGTGACTTTAGATTTAAAAAAAATAAAAGTCACACTGGAAACTTAAAGCTGCTCTCTATGTAATGTTTGCCTCTGTCTTCTGATGGCCTTTCCTTTAACGTCCCTTTACTGTTCCCAGGATGGGGCTCACAGCCCTGTGGAAGGGAGATAATCATCCATTCTGCAAATGGATTTGGCTGCCATCAGCTTTATAAGCTAACAGCCTCTCTCCTCTTCAGAGTGGAGATGTCAAATGACCACTAAAAAATGGACGATAATGAGCACAGTTGGTAAATATCCCCATATGAGGGAGCACGCGCAAGTCTTGTGTAAGCATATATCTAGGAGGTGTGTAGAGAACTTGGTGGAAACCAATGTTTTATAAATACTACCTGTACTGAGAACCTACAAGTTCAAACACCCCGAGGCAGACACTACATTAGACATTTTACATACATTATCTCTAATTTCTAAAACGATGCAAAGTATCTCCAGGTTCCCAATTAGGAAAACCTCGGCTATTTATGTGTAATGCCTTTCTGATAACCATTATTCCACAGAATTCCAGAGCTTTGGTTCCAAATCATCCTGCTGTTTCTTTTACAATAAGAATTCAAGTTGAGAGACAGTAAAATTCCTGAAAAGGTGAAGGTGCCCTGTAAGCTAATTCACAGCCACAAACAGCAACGGCTTCCTCGCCAAAAAATGTTTAAGGCTTGTATCTATTTTGAGGAGTTTGCCTTTCAAAATATGTCACTGAGCAGGCAAAAAGAAAATAGTTGATTTTGGAAAAATCTGTGTATTTCATTTTATTCCAAAATTTAAAAAAATCTGTTTTATACATGAACAAAGCATCCTTTTCCTCCAAATCCCTGAATAAATGCCTGATGACATTTGAGGGGTGGGGGCAGGGTGGAGAAGGAGGCAAAGAGACCATTGTTCTCATGACAGTTATATTAAACTTCAGGGAAAAATGCATTTCTAAAATCCATGTGTGTTTTCAGATCTATCACAATCATGTTAAATACAGCACACATTTTGTGTAAAATTTCAAATTGTGTTTCAAATGAGCATTGTGGAGGATGCTATTTCCTGAGGCCTGCCTTACCCACAATATAAAACAGGTTTTGCTCACACACTTCTAAAGTAACTGACAAAAGTAATGAGCTCAACCACGTGAAATAAGCCAAAATAAGCTGCATTCAAGGTGCAGTCATATCACTAAATCATCTCAACCCGTCAGTAAATGAGCTCAGCCATCCGAAATCCTGTACATCCTACTAATGTTCTTCCTCTCTTTTTATTTCATGTGGTTCCAATGTAAGAAGGGTTGGTGAGAAAGCTCTCTTTCTGAGGGTGTTCTGTCTTACATTCTCATTCAAGAATTTGATTGTAACAAAAGTATGTATGGGAAAGGGTGAGAGAGGAAAAAGCAGAGGCAAATATGGTGTGCAAAGGAAAGAAAATCAGACATCAGATCACCAAATTATTCTCTCTAGGGAGAAGGATAATGTAAGGATTTAGGAAAATAATACGAATGAGTTCGTTTACTGTTTTCTCAAATGAAGAGTGAATACTTCGGACACCCAGAAATCTGTCTGACCACATTACCTTATGGTGAGTTCACTGGTACTGGATTCCAAATCGCAAATGCTCCTGAGAAACAAGGAGGTAGCAGGGCAAGGCCCCCCTTTCAGGACTGGTTGGGCTCCCAAGCAGGTTGTTTCTCTTTGAGCTCCTGGGTGGCCCCCTGAGCATCTCCAAGTAGATCATGTTGCACTAACTCAGTCCTTGGCTGTTTATGCTTTGGGCCGATGCCAGATTTCAGTAATAGAGTGAGAAAAATGCAACTCATAGGTATAGTGCTTGGATTCAAAACCTGAGGTAGTCCAGTTTCTTAACTAGGTTACTCTAAGCTAGATTCATATTTAATTAGTTTCTCTGCTTCTATTTACCTATATATCTAAGGAGGTGCATGGAGTTAACTACACACATACGGAGGATTTTTCATTGATCTGGTATATGTAAAGAGAGAAATACACACTGATTAGTATCAGAATACTGTAAAGCACAGACATGTGCACATAATTACTTTTCTCTGATTGCAGCAAGAACTATTGTTCCTTTTGGGCCTGTGCCTTACCAGCTGCTAGATCCACTCCAGTGGTCGGCTGTAAGATTTAATGTCTAACCTTGGAATCTGTTATCTACCCCTTGACCTCCTTCAGAATTTATATCTTAATTTCTCATGATCATCCTCCTTTATGCTACTGTTTTTTAAACTTCATTTTCAGCCAGAAATCATATAGCCATGCTATGTTTCCAAAAGCTAGATGGAGTTTAAGAAAGAATATGAAGAATTCCTGCATTTCTGGGGTTAGCTTCTTCCCTCATAGAACAACAAAAGCAGTCTGATCTCATTCAATTATTCTTTCATGTTACTGCAAATTTACTTTTTCAAGATAGCATTTTTATTAATCAAATATACATAGAGAACACATTAAATTAAGCAGGATCCTAAAATGTGTTATGAATAATACAGCAGCACATGTGTGAATGGGAATCTCTCTGCTTTCTATATTTGTATTTGTTGTTACTGTTCAATGTATTAGACAAAAATGATTATGTAATTTTATGAATACCTAAAGATACAACTAAATTTTGGTTAATTTAGAATCTCTGGGTATTATCAAGCTTAGGAAATATACTTTTGTTTTGGCCTGCAGAATTGGAGTCAATCAACCAAACTGAAATCACTGAATTATTATTGTAGTCTCATAACATGAACAAAATCAACTGTTACATTGTTCAAGTAGCCTTGAAACACTTAACCATGCGGAAAGGCAGCACTGTGATATATCAGGAAAGTTGTCCTCTGCAATCCCCACTTGGAATTGGTTCTAGGATCTACATTGGCATCAACATCTGCAGTGGCTCAAGCCCCTCACTTAAAATGACATAGTACTTGCACCTAACCTACACACATCCTCTTGTGTGTTTTAACTCATCTTTAGATTACTTACAATACCTAATAAAATGCTATAGTCATTATACTATATTACTTCTACTGTATTGTTTTTGCAGTAATGACTAGAAAAAAAATCTGCACATGTTCAGTACAGACATGATTTCTGTGTGGAACCCAAGGTTACAGAGAGCTGATTGTGTCACTGTTCTGTCCCCACACCCATATGCACACCGTGAGGCTTGAAGTGGCCTTCATGTGCTCCTGTAAATCTTCTTCTACCCAACTCCTTGTACTTCCTTATTTTCCATTTCTGTGACGTGTTGTTATCATTCTTCCAAAGGGAATAAGGAGTAAAAGACTGGTATGGTGATGATGGAGTATAAAGGACATTTAGAGAAAACCCTAGATTCTAATGGAAGTTCGGTTCATTGCTCAAGCAGGGACTTGAGATATGACATTTAAATTCTAAAGTCTGAGTTTTCTTATAAGTAAAAAGAGGACACAAATTTGTCAAACAGCATCTCTGAAACAAGAAGTTGCTTTTCCTAAAACAAATCAGAACAATACTCATTCCAAATTAGAAAGTGTCATGAAGTCCTAACCCCCAGTAACTCAGAATATGAATATAAAGAGGATGTTTCAAAATTCGTGGAAGAGGCCAGTGCTGTGGTGTAGCAGACTGCCACCTACAGTGCCAGCATCCCATATGGGCACCGGTTCAAATCCCAGCTGTTCCTCTTCCAATCCAGTTCTCTTCCATGGCCTGGGAAAGTAGTAGAAGATGGCTCAAGTCCTTGGGCCCCTACACCCACATAGGAGACCCAGAAGAAACTCCTGGCTTCAGATTGGCACAGCTTCAGCCATTGCAGCCAGCTGGGGAGTGAACCAGCAGATGGAAGACCTCTCTCTCTTTCTGACTCTCCTTCTCTCTCTGTGTAACTCTGCCTTTCAAATAAATAAGTTAATCTTTTTTAAAATTTTCATGGAAAATGGGGTTGAAAGATAAAAGTTGATTTTGGTACATAGTTTTTCCATAATATGTATTTTCCACTAACTTTTGAAGGCACCTAATATTTGAGACTCTTTAAAGGAATTAAGGTAAAATGTGGTCATAAATCCCATATGATTGGTGTTGTTATAAGAACAGGAGAGTGCTCGCTTCGGCAGCAAATATGCTAAAAAGAACAGGAGAGTAGGACATAGACGATGAGAAGATGGCCATCAGCAAGCCAGGGAGTGAGCGCTCAAAAGAAATGAAACCTACTGACTCCTTGATCTTCAACTTCTGGACTCAAGAGCCATGAAAGAATAAATTTTTGTCATTAAAACTACTCAACCTACAGTATTTCGTTATGGCATTCCTGGGAAAGTAACAATGAAAGCATAATCAAACGTGAAGTGATTTTTCTCAAAGCATCCCTACTCCTTTCAGCTGTCATTTGATTCCTCAGCTACTTCAAACAATATAAGTCTACCCCCAGTTACAGCAAAAATATACTCATAAAAGGAAAATAAATATGAATTCCCTCTATGTACATACAGTTAAAGAGTGTTCTTCTCATCTGGGTGTCACAGTTAGAAGACATGTTCAAGCTTTAGTGAAATTTTTAGTTATCTTTCTAATTTGTGGAGTAACTGTTTAAGAGAATGCTGATCCCTGGTCTGTGGCATTGTACAAGACTGTACACAGTATGATCTGTTAGAGAATAACCTAATAGTCCCTAAAGGAAATTTTGATACCCACTGACAAAAATTCATAAGTGTGTATTGAAAGAACTCCAAATGGCCCCAACTGTTTCTTGTTTACAACCATTCAAGTTTCTCTTTCACAACAATTTCAGTTACTAATGGAGGTTCAGCAGCATCTCACTTTAATACAACAGACGATGTTTATGAAATTACCTGATAGCATCCCACTGCCCATCACACTGAAGGTTGCTAAAAGTTATTCCTATTTCTTTGAAAAGAATACATATGAAAATGTGCTGGGTTAAGAAAATTGAGATTTTTTCTATAGATTCATAAGCCATTCCTGGGATGCCTCTAGTGCTTAATATTTACATATTAATTTAAAACAGGGGCTGGCACTGTGACATTAAAAGATTAGGCCTCCGTCTGCAGTGCAGGCATCCCATGTGGGCACCAGTTCGAGTCCCAGCTGCTCCATTTCCAATCCAGATCCCTGCGAATGTGCCTAGGGAAGCAGCAGAAGATGGCCTGAGTATTTAGGCCCCTGTTCCTATGTGGGAGACCCAGAAGAAGCTCCTGGTTCCTGGCTCCTGGCTTCAGACTGGCCCAGGCCATTGCAGCCATTTGGGAATGAACCAGCAGATGGAAGATTCCTCTCTCTCTCTCTCTCTCAAAAAAAAATAAATAAATAAAACTTTAAAAAACTGGTAAAATATTTTACAATATAAGAAATTATAAGACTGATGGTCAATGTGATTAGCTTTACACGTGGCTGTCATGAAAGAGATCTAGGAGCAATTCAAAACAAATAATAGGAAAAGAACATAAATGAGCCACTCATCTAACATTTAGCAAGTAATTACTAAGTACTCATACCCATGGACTACAATGAATATTTATTTGTAGTTCCTCTTTCTTTTTTTCCTGCTCAGTTATCTTGCTTCTCCTCTCTTTTCTTGTTACTCTGTTAGGGCTGGGAAGACTCACCTCTTGACTTCATGTGACCCAGGCCTGATCAATGAAAGCATTCAGCTTATTTGATCAGAGTAATTATTATAGAATGGGAAAAAAACTGGGCTAATCAGAGATCTCAGATGACTAAACTGGAATTGATTTGCAAGTTTAATTTAAACCTAAACTTACTGGAAATCTTGAACACTGCACTGGGATAGTACGCCTGAGAACCCTTCACCAGCAAGAAAAAGCAAATAGCTAGAACATGGACTTAGTAATAGCACCCTTTGGCCCTCCTGGCCCTAGCTAGACTGATGCTAAGTTTTCATTTAGGGAGTCATACATTCCTTAAATTTATGTTTATATAAACAATGTGTTGGGCAAGCAGAACTCATGGACTGAAATTGTAGACAACTATTTTTTTTTTCACTGTATCTTAAAATTGAGTCAATGTGAAAGTCTTTCCTTTGTCCCTGGAAGATACTTCAGATTATCTCGTGACTGTTTTTTTCTTGTTCTTAAGTAATAATATGTTCACCTTCAGTGGGAAAATGCATCGTTAGCTCAATAACATAACATGTCTAATTTTATGTAATAAACAACATACAATAAACACACTTGAAGCAAAGTTACCTGTTCTCCTGCTGTTCAGCTATAGCTCCTGAGGCTGGAAGGCAGAGTGTGAAGCTATAGTCTCCTTGCAATGGGGAGATGCCTTTGCCTTCTCTTGGCTCAGTGAGTGCTTAATGTTCTTTCACTTGTGGGAACTTTTGTGGGTGATTCATAGCCCCCCTCCCCACCGTTATTTGGCCTCTTACCCTCGGTTCCTTAATTCTGTGATTAACTTTCCTGGAGCTCATCATTAACTCCTTCCATTACTGCTACAGCCAACAATTCCTCTGCTTTCTCTGTGCTCCAGTCTATGTACTCCTGTAGGAAGTGCTACTACTCAGACCTCACAGAGACCCTCTGACATATGCTCATATCTTGTTCACAGAAAATGCTATGGCATACTTCACCACAACTCTGGGATTACAGGCTGATCCCAAATCTGTCACCTCTCTGTTGGTCTGTTGGCAACTATCCAGGACTCCTCCTGCCCCTACACATGCTCAGGCTGGAGTTTTACACAAGACCACTTTGGTCTCACCTACAGAAGATACGTCTCAAGCCCTCTAAGTGCTTTTAGTAGGCTTGTCATGAGGCACAGCTGAAGAGTGATCAGCTGCCCTAGTTTTCCTAAGACCACCCCAACTTTAGCACTGAAAATCTTCTGACTAGGGAAACTTCCATTTGGGAAAATCAAGAGAGATAATCATGGTAACTCTCCATTAGAGGTAGGGATTAGATTTTAGAGAATAGTTCTCTCCAAAGAAATCTTTTTAAAATCTTCTTTTAGCCTTTATCCTCAATACAGGAAAAAAAATTAAGTGTTTTATAACTATTTCATAATAACTTTCTTTTTAAAATTCAAATAAATAGTTGGTCTCATATTTCACTTTAACAAATGTCATTTTTGATATTTCAACAGAAACTTCATTTTTTAACATCCTATTGCACCTTTTTAAAAAATTTTGTTTTTTTCCATCATCAATCAATGTATACATGATTACTCTAAGTACTGTGTGCTTTCTCCCACTTGGTACAAGAGGTCTTCAAAAGTTCATGGAAAATACATATTATGAAAAAATTACACATGAATTTCAAAACTTTTACACCAAAATAAACTTATCTTTTAATTCCCTTTCTCATGAACTTCTGACATTCTCATGGATTGTCAACAACATTGGTTCTCCAAGTGTTGTATGTTTAAAAGCACCATCAGCACCAACTAGCCTCACCTGGGACCCTGTTGAGAATGGAAATTCTTAGCTCTCAAAGACCAGGGTATTGCAACAAAAATCTGTGGTTGAAGCCTATGCCCTAAAATCCCACCAGGTGATCAGAGATAGGCTAAAATACAAAAGTCATTGGTCTTCAATCTATCATTCTGAATTCTCCTGAAAACCTTTTGAAACCAAATTCTCAGGCCCAGATATGCAATCTCATTGATATCTGTTGGGACTTAGGTGTCAACCAGTAGACTTTTTAAAGTTCCTTATGTGAATCAGATGAGTACCCAAGATTTTGAACCACTTGCCTACCTACCATATTTTTGGTTGTATCTCTTCATTGGGAAGTAGAATTTTTAACAGTTTCAGATCAGTAGAACCCAAAGACTATATTATTCATGGATCCTTCAAGTCAGCCCTTATGTATGTTTAATTATATGCAAACCAAGTATTCCAGCTCACTCAATCTATTTCCTCACTACTAAATTTCACTGTATTTCCCAGGTCTTTGTATTCACTGTTTTAAGCTTTGTCAAATTTCAGTTAAAGAAAATGCCACCAAAATCTGGAATGACAGTTCATTTTTGTTTGCATATGCTTTTTGTCTGTTCTGGCCAGGGAACCCAAAGATATCTGTCAATGAGCAGGCAAACTTGGAAAGGAGTTCACATGTTTGCTGGATACTAAGACGATAAGCTTTGAGAAATTAAACGAGGATGCTATCGTTAGACTGCAAATCTCATAAAAATTTACAGTGTATATATTACAATTGGTATGGGGACATGTGATCATTTGCAAATAGGTACATTAATCTGCAAATAGCCATATCAACCCTGTACCAGTTAGAGCTCTTCAAAACTATTAAGACTATTAGTTCTAACTAGAGATAAGCAGAATAAACAAATTCTTGGTGAACTGGAGTCAATCCTGTTGCCTTTCAAAAACCGCAAAAGAGGGTTTATATCACTTCTTGGCCTTTTGGTTAAGATCAAGTGTAAAAGAGGGTTTATGTGGCCTGAAGATTTTCATGATACATGTGCTCCTTCCCTGACACAGGAACTTAACATCTGTATTGCTAAAGAAATTTTTGCTGAGATGGTCCCTTCTCTGGCTGACGTTGAAAAAAGGGCGCTTAAAAGATCCCTGGGATTTGGACAATGATAATTTGTGCAAAGAGACAAGCCACATGTTAGCTGGAGGCAATTTAGATTAAAACAAAATCAAAATAAAAGTACTTAGACTGTAAAATGGGGAAGTCAACTCTACCTATTTTTTTGATCTGCAATTTTAAACATTCCTGAGATACTTGACCTACCCTAAAATAAAAGTTAAAATACATCTGATTAGAACCCTTGATTTTGCTATGGATTCAAAGACACAAACCAGAGTTAACAATAAGAACAGCCACCAGCAGGGAGGACTGAAGTCCAGTATGCCTTTAGGACTTGCTAAATTTTGGTCCTTTTACTTTGTTTCAAGTATGTGAAAGATTAGAAAGACATCATCATCCTTTTTGATATTAATGTTTCAGGTTAAAAGCTGATTTTAAATGAATTCAAAAGCTAAAAGAAAACATTTGTTCCAGACTTTAAAACAATTAAAATGACTAGTAATTCTTCTGGGTCTCCCACATGGGTACAGGGGCCCAAGACTTGGGCCATCTTCTTCTGCTTTCCAAGGCCATAGCAGAGAGCTGGAACAAAGAGGAGTAGCTGGGACTAGAACCGGCACCCAAACGGGATGCAGGCACCACAGGCAGAGGATTAACCTACTGTGCCACAGCACTAGCCCATATTGTTCTTTTTTCATGGGACTTATCAAGTTAGTTCTCCTCTGTTGTCACTAGCCTATTCCTGCACCTGCTACAAGAAAGAAAAAAGAAAAAAAAAAAACCAGAAACAATTGAGTAGAAACTTTATGCAAACTTAAATATATTCATTATACCAAAAGCTAAATACTTAATTTATTACCATGCAGAAAGTATATTTTATCCATACAGCTAAGTAGTATTCCAAATGGATTACTCACTGAAATGACACCATAAAATGACCCAAAAGGTAAAAGCCATTTCCAAATGTTAATATAGAGTTATGTGACTCCACCTCTGGCATCCTGAAGGGCAAGGCAGTTAGAGCAGAGAATGTGCAATAACTTTCAAGAGTAAATGAAGGCATGTGGCCTGATCTTCTACCCTATGGGCTAGAAGTTAAAGCCTATAAATCTCACACAGGATGAAAGAGAAAGAAGTAGCCCTTTTGTTATGAGGCAAAAGGGAAAGGTTTCTCTCCCTTCAAAGAAATTCGGTGGAGGTGTCCTTTGGAGCCAGAGTGGAGCTAATTAGGCTATTTACATGAAACCCATGATGGAGCATGATATTTAATCACATCATTTTGACAGATAATTAGAAGATAAATCATTCAAACTGCAGTGCTACTGTATCTTAAAAACACAGTGCAAATACTGTTGACAGCATTTACAATTGCACCTATTCATTTAATTTTTCATTTAACAGAAAAGAAAGCAGAAGGCAAATTTGTGCAGCAGCCAATCTAGCCTGCAAATTCTGGCAAGGGTTGAGCTTGGGCACACACCAATCTTGCATGAAATAGGACTCTGCTTCTCATTTATAGGGAACATTGAAAAGGTATAAAATATAATATGTGGTTTGAGGTCTTTTCTTGTTAACTGATGGTAAATGCTTGCCCTTGGTTATATGGGAAATACCAATACGTGTTTATGGTCTTCAAAGGGTTGCCCGTATTCTGCTGCAAAGGCAGTCTCTTAAGATTTCCCATCCCCCTCAGAGTTGTTTAACTGTTTAGAAAAATCCTTTTTATGTGTGCTTTTATTCTAAAGCATTTATCTTTGAATAAAAGCAAAGTGAAAACACAAGGGAAATGATCTAAGTACATGTATGCTATTCTTTGAATGTTCTGTCCACAGACATTTATAAAAGAATTAGAAATAGTACCAAGCACAAAGCAGAATTCAATTTTTAGCTAAATGCTAAGGAGTCTGAATTTTTTTATAAGGCATACCTATGTTTTCACAGTGGCAAGATCATTTCATGTTTCATTTCAAGCCAAAATTATACAGAGACAGATCTAGTCTGTGCTTTCCAACCTCTGTGCATGTGTGTGCATGTGTGTGTGTGTGTGTCAACAAGTTTATTTTTTGGTTCCTAAAATTGGCCTTGTATTGAGTCAACTGATAGGATAAGTGTGTGAACAGTATGTAATTTGATCTGATGGTTGAAAGAAGTCTTGAAGGATCACTGTATATTATTAAATAAGGAAGAAATTTATCAGCAGCAGTTTGCAAGCTGTGCTGGTTACAACTTAAAGTTGTTCTTAGGAAGGATCAAATTATACAACTTTTTTTATACTGATTATTATACTTTCATATTGACTAGATCTAGAGTACCAGCCTCACTTCTTTAAATTGTGTCACTTAAGATACTGCTTTCTCAAAGATCAATTTTTCCCAAGAGTTTTACACATTAACTATGAACCATATTACATGTTTTCCCAAGAAATTTAATGATTTTTACATAGAATTTCCCTTTAAAGGATTATAAATATTTAAATGATTACACCATACCTTATTTTTTCTGGCATGATTACACACAGTGTGTGGCAGAAAGAGTTCCTGAACATGGGTCTGAAATCCCCACTTTCACTCAGAACTCCACTCAAATGCTTACTCCTTAGTGAAGCCTAACCTGACCTTACCTATCAGTCTAACAGAGAGATCACTTCCTTAGTTGTTCATCACATGTTGGACAAATGCTTGGTTCTCTCTCACAGGAAACAGTGATCTCCAAGGGAGCAGAATCATAACATCCTTAACTATTCCCCACCTAATACCTAGCTGATGGCCTTACCTACAGATGGTATTCAATAAATATTTCCCAAATCAATGACTCAGGTCTCCCATGCTGAATCCTCCAATCACTGTGCCTTCTGATTCCTTCAGAAGTCAAAATTATCCTATTGCCCCTTGATAAAAATGCTTATCAATTGAACCATTTCACTCAACTTTTTTTCCAAGGCATAATGATTTCAATTTCTTAAGCCAATCATTCTCAAAATTTAACAAAGATCAATCACATGAGGGCCTCAGTACCACTGCTGGGTCTTATACCTGTTGATCAAGTGTGTCAGTGGTGAAGCCCAAGAATTTGTATTACCAGTAAGTTAACAAATGTTGATAATATAGCTGGTCTGGGTGGGTGTCACACTTAAAGAAACACTACCTGAAATCATTCCCCAAACTGGTTTAAGCAGGCAGAACATCAACATGGATATCTAAATGCTCTGAAGATCATGCCTACGGAAACAACAACCTTGTCTGTGTGTGTGTGCACATGGGTGCGTGTGTGTGTGTGTGTGTGTGTGCATGTGTGTTTTAAACATGAGTTTCCATTAGTCCAATTCACTTTGATAATATCCAATAGCCTGATTCAATAAATCATTCCCAAGTTTTGTCAAAGCCAACGTTAAACTTATCAATGGGTATTAGCACCTATCCATTTCCATTTTATAATTAACAACAATATAAAAATAGTCATCTAGTTAGTATTTATTGATTATTTTCCATGGATAGGTCAGGCATTTTGCTAGGTTACAACAGTGAATACAAAGTCACCTCTGTTCTAAAGAAGTTCACATCTTCCTTATCTTCCATTTCAAATTGCAAAAGAATTAGAAAAAAAATGCTACATCATTTTAATTCAGTGTTCTTCATAGTCTTAGATTTTTATTTTTGGAACAGGATCACTTTGATTCTGACTTTCCATATTATAGTCTTTGGTTTATAAACTTCCAGAAGAACGGCAAACTGCTCATAACAAACCCCTCTCTTTCTTTATTCTTTTTGGAACTCTAACTATTTAATAATGGAATGGGACCCAATAATGAATCAAATACCAAGTCTGCACAAAATGCTAAAAATAAATTTAAATTTTTCTTAATAATCCATGTGGAGAAAGTAGTTGAAGAAAGGAGAGTATCAATTTCCTCAGACACTCAGAAAATAAATAAAAAAGGATTCCTCAAAAGTTAAGAGGATGCGGCCGGCGCCGTGGCTCACTAGGCTAATCCTCCCCCTGGCGGCGCCGGCACACCGGGTTCTAGTCCCGGTCGGGGCGCCGGATTCTGTCCCGGTTGCCCCTCTTCCAGGACAGCTCTCTGCTGTGGCCCGGGAATGCAGCGGAGGATGGCCCAAGTGCTTGGGCCCTGCACCCGCATGGGAGACCAGGAGAAGCACCTGGCTCCTGCCATCGGATCAGCGCGGTGCGCCGGCCGCGGCGGCCATTGGAGGGTGAACCAATGGCAAAGGAAGACCTTTCTCTCTGTCTCTCTCTCTCACTGTCCACTCTGCCTGTCAAAAAATAAATAAATAAATAAAAATTAAAAAAAATTAAAAAAAGTTAAGAGGATGCAATTGTAATAATATACTTTATTTACTTTCTACATTTTCCAATACATACCACCATTTCGTGTTATATGTATATTAGTCATTATGAGAAATCCTACTGACATCATTGCATATGTAATAGTAATATTAGCATAGGGTTTTCTAAGATGCAATTTAGAAAATTACATTGTTGTGAATTATTTTATTGAATTTTGTCCTTGTAATACTTGTAATATGAGATTTCATACCATGCAAATAATTAATCTACAGAAGGTTATAAAATTAGTAAGAAAGTGTATTGCCCTTGAATAAACAAATGTATAAGTAGACTAAATTACCTGAAATATTATTGTTAGTGTCAGTTAATTTTGCTTATTCTTTTGCAGATTATTAAAAGCTAAAATATAAGCAAAGGATTATGTAAGTTGAAATCTGCATGCTATAAAAACACCTAATAACCAACAGTAAAAATACAAGTTCCTACAAAGCCCTTTAGGAAAAAAAAAAAAAAAACTTATTCCCTGTGCTGGTTAATTTGATGTGCAATGCAACTAGGCTAAGAAATGCCCACCCTTAGCTGGCAAAGCGTGATTTCTGGACATGTGAGGATGTTTCTGGAGGAGACTGATTCATTTGCAATGGTAGGCTGAGTGAAGAAGATCTGCCCTGACTCATGTGAGTGGGCACCAGTCCATCTATTGAGGGCCCAAACAGAACCAAAATGGCAGAGGAGGAAGAATTCCCTCCGTGCTTGAGCTGAGACATCCATCTTCTCCTGCCCCTGGACCTCAGAGTTTTGGGCGCAGATCTGAACCTTTACCATCCCTAGTCCTCCCAGCCCATAAGCCTCAGGTCTTTGTATGGGCTGAATTACGTATCCTGGTTCTCCAGCTTGCAGAAAGCATTTGACTTTAATCTTCTATAACCATGTGATCGAATCCCCACAATGAATTTCTTCTTATGTAACTGTGTACAACCATTTATTCTGTTTCTCTGGAAAGCCTTGACTCAAACATTCCCCTGATTCTATTTTAAAATAATTCCATAGGATGCTATTATACCAGGAAAGCTTGCTGTGCTAACATAAGGTTTTGTTCTGGTTCTCGGCTCTCCCTAGGATCCCTTGGAGGAATGATACAAGGAGTGCACCAAAAGTGAAGACTCTCAGGGTGAGAGTGCACCCGGAGATCTTTGTGGCTGCTTGGAAATGTTAATGAGAGAAGATCTACTCTTAGTCTGTGGCAGGAGGCACCAGGACTGGCTGTGGAAACATGAAACAGGGAAGAATTTGTTGGAATTCTGCTCGTGTTTCTTCCCTTCGTTCTCTAAGTAAGAGTGGCCCACATCTGAACCAACAGTGGGCGTGGGTCAGGTCTCAGGAGCTATGTTTTCACCCATGCTGAGCACCTGAGAACTGAAGGAAAATCAATTCTGTAAATAAGGGAATGATGGAAAGCATTTGCTTGAGGGCAAGGAAAAGAGAAGAAGGGTCACCAGCTGAAATGCCTGTGGGGTCCCGGCAGTGAATATTAGTGAAGGAAGTAGACTTGTCAGGGTGAAGTGACAGCCAGGTGGGTGGCGGTGAGCGGAAGCTTCCATGCCCTCTAAGAAAGCAGTGAGCATTCAAAGGTGTTTGCAGCACTGTAAGCCCAGTAATGTCAGATCCTCAGGTACTTCAGTGGAAGTCGAAATTCAATTTTGGTTAGAAATTTAGCAACATTTAGGTGTTGCTTCCTTTTTGAACTAAGTACAAACCAAATGAAACACATCTTTCATCATTTATGGCCTATCTTATTCATTTACAGCCCACTCTCAATGCAATAGAATAATGTTTAATACATAAATTAAATTGCTAAAAATTCTCCAATGTCTCCCTATTTCATGTGGAGTAAAACCAAACCTAATTTCATGGCTTCACTATCTGTCTCATACCCACATTTCCAAATTCCTCTATCTTCATGCCAAGATATTTTCTAACATTAGATATCTCCTAAGATTTGCAGAACTCTGCCCGGAATGTGATTACCTAAGATCTTCCTAGAGCTCCTCAGCTTTGTGAACTTTTTTTGGTTGCGCCTTCTGATGTGGTCTCATCACACCCCTATTCGTTCCATACTTTTGGGGTTTATTTTCTTCCACATTGCCTGACTACCTGGAGTAATATTTAGCTTTTTCTTTGCCTTTACTATGGCTTCTAGAATATAAGTCTATGAAAGTGGATGCTCTGCTAGACTCACAGCTGTGTCTAGCACATACTAGGTCTGTGTTTGCGGCACACAGTAGGTCTGCAGGACATTAAACTTTGTTCTCTCTGTTCCATGCCCACCCTTCTGTATTCTGCATCATGAGATTGGGACTGGGCAAACTCTATTCTCCATTGCCACTTGGATTCCTTTCGGGTTTTGCCAGTCAGGGTCCCTGAGAGATGCCGGAAGGCAGAGAGATGGAAAATGGATTTGTTTCTTCCTGTTTTCCCACTGTTCTGCAGCCCCAGTTGATTCTGACTTCCAGCTTTTTTTCACACTCCACCATCACCAGCTTTATACAGCGCCATCAGAGATATCCGCACCCGCCAAGTGGCAGGCCCTCCACAAAGGTCTGAGCCCCGCTTTCCTAAGTCTCACCCTCATCTCCACAGAGCAGAAGTCTTGGTCTCTGTCCACGTTGAGAGACGTCTAGTTTCTAACTCAGAGCCTCTTCCCTGTGACCCCCCTGCCCAAGGGCAGTATCCGTGTTACACAGTTATTCTCTGTGCACTGTCACATTGCTGTTTGCTTCTCACAATCTCAAACCTACAAGACCTGTTTAAAGAATCCCCCCACAATATCTTCTCTTAGTGAGTGTGATTTTTGCTTTTCTTACTGGGGCTTGACTGTTATAGAAGGTATTCAATAAATATTTAACATACTTATGAATAAATGAATACGGCCGGCAGACATCCAGTTTGTAAGATGTGCCCTAGAGAGCCTACTCACCAATTTCTTGTGACAATGAATCATCCTTACACAAACACGAGCGGAGCATATTTTCCCTGAGAGCCACTTCAATGTCTTGGTCAAATGCTTTCTGTTCCGTCTGCTTGTAGTATTCCTCCAGGGCTAGATTACGACTTTTAGAGGTCCGTGGGTATGGAGAAGATTATGGTGACTTGAGTGGATAAACCAAAATAAAATACATGCATAGGGATATGTGGATATAGACACGCATGTCTGTAAAATAAGTGTAAGACAAGAAAAATCATTATTTTCTCATAGTGACTAATGCATTCCTCTTTAAAATTTGGTTTTTAATCACCTAATTATTGTTCTTTTTTATTTAAGGTAAACAAATTTCATATATACCAATTCAGAAACATAGTGATACTTCCTACCCTACCTTCCCTCCAACCCCCACTCCCATCCCACCTCCTCCTTCCTCTCTTATTCCCTCTCAATTTTTACAATGATGTACTTTCAGTTCACTTTCTACTTATGAAATATTCTTTTAATATCCAATTCCTTCTGGGAAAATATCCTCCCTCTTCCTTGGGTGATGCCTCTGCTTTCCTGAGCTAATCACGTATTCTCTCTGTTGCACAAGCCAAGACTCTATTTGTTCAAATTCCGAAGACAAACTTCTGGAATAAATTCAGGTAGATACTAGACTATCCCTTTAATTTTTTTTGTCTTAAAATGTATTTATTTATTTATTTATTTATTTATTTGAAAGGGAGAGGGGGTGGAGATTCCCTTTTGCTGGTTAATTTCCCAAATGCCCACAACAGCCACAGTTGGGCCAGACCAAAGCCAAGAGCAAGGAACTCCATCTGTGTCTCCCACATAGGTGGTAGGAACCCAAGTACTTGGGTAATCATCTGCTGCCCCCCAGGTTTCTTAGCAGGAAGCTAACTAGCACAAGATCAGAAGCACAAGTGAGACTTGATCCCAGGCACCCCAAACATGGGATAAGGGTACTCGAAGCAGGAAGACTGCTGCACAATGCCTGCCCCTAGCTTCATTTCTTGATTCTCTGGAGAACCTGGGTTCATCCTTAGATTGGCTCCTTCATAATTCCCTGAAACTGTCACATTTATTAAATATTCTTTAAGAGCTAAACATATATAAATTTGGTGTCACAAAGCTGCTAAAATCTGAGAATTACCCTTATTTATGCTCTAACAGAACTTTATAAGGTTCAGACTATTCCACAGAGATTTCACAAAATATGTTTCATGTCTACCTGACAATTTTTTAAAAAGATGTATTGTATTTGAGAGGTAGAGTTACAGAGAGAGAGGGAGAGAGTGAAAGATAAAGAGATTTTCTTTCTGCCAGTTCACTCCCCAAATGGCTGCAATGCCTGCGGCTAGGCCAGGGCAAAGCCAGGAGCAAGGGGCTTCATCCAGATCTCCCATGTGGGCCATTTCTTGTTGCTTTACCAGGGACTTGAGCAGAGAGCTGGATCAGAAGTGGGACAGCCAGGACTCGAACTAGCACCCATATGGGATGCCGGCATTGCAAGCAGTGGCTTAACACATTATACCCAACATTTTCAAGAATATGTAAGATGCCAGAAATTCTTCAAGTTAGCTTGTTGTATTAACTCATTTAATACTTAAAAAACTTTTTTACATTCATTTTACAGACAAGAACACTGATACACAGAAGACATCTCACCCAAATTCATCCAGTGAATAATGCCAAAGTGAGATTTGATGACCAGCAATCTGGGTCTTCCTTCATCCATTTACATTTGTCTACCTAGAGAGTGACATATAAATAGCTTTCTCAGATTTCCCAGATTTCAAATGAGATAAGGCTTTGTAAATTAATGTCTTTAAATGAAACATCTGGTATGACTCTAAACTCTTCCTAGATTCTCTGCACTATTGAACCTCAAGTACACAAATATGAGCACCTCTTTCAGTTTCAACATTAGTAACCTAATTTTTAATTTCTCTTCATTGACAATACAAATGACAAAGTGTTGTGATTGATTCAGTATGTTACCATTCTTAAAATTCGTTGACACTTTCTGATTGTCTCTAAGACAAAAACTCAAAATCAGTGCCTTGACCTTACCTGCCTAACTCCGAATTCTGCCTTAATTCTTGCTTTGGATCACTTCCTTACAGTGAGAATTGTCTTACCACATGAGTCTTTTGGTTCCTCCAGCAGCACCAGGGCCATTCTAAATAAGCATTTCCTCCACTGAGAATGTTTCTCCTCTTGCTATCCATCTGTGACTCAGACCTTAGATCTCAAATGTCTACTTCATGCAAGTCCTCTCAAATCTTCCCATTTTGGCCAGTTCTTCTGTAATACACCTTAATGCTTTTCCAAATTTCTCCTTCAGAAGAGAAATGTATTCAATGTATATTTAGTTGTTAATTGCCTATCTCCCACACAGAAACAATTCAAAAAGTAAAAATCTGGATTTTTTTAAATATTTTATTTATTTATTTGAGAGGTAGAGTTACAGACAGTGAGATGAAGAAACAGAGAGAAAGGTCTTCCATCTGCTGGTTCACTCCTCAAGTGGCTGCAACTGCTGGAGCTGAGCAGATCCAAAGCCAGGATCCAGGAGCTTCTTCCAGGTCTCTCACACAGGTGCAGAGACCCCAGTATTTGGGCCATCTTCTTTTTTTTTTAATGATTTTTTAAATTTATTTATTTATTTTTATTTTTTTTGACAGGCAGAGTGGACAGTGAGAGAGAGACAGAGAGAAAGGTCTTCCTTTGTCGTTGGTTCACCCTCCAATGGCTTCCGCGGCCGGCAAGCTGCAGCCAGCGCACCACGCTGATCCGATGGCAGGAGCCAGGTACTTATCCTGGTCTCCCAAGGGGTGCAGGGCCCAAGTACTTGGGCCATCCTCCACTGCCTTCCCGGGCCACAGCAGAGAGCTGGCCTGGAAGAGGGTCAACCGGGACAGAATCCGGCGTTGGGACATCTTCTACTGCTTTCCCAGACCATAACAGAGAGCTGGATCAGAAGAGGAACAGTCGGGACTCAAACTGGTGCCCATATGGAATGCTAGCGCTGCAGACAGATGCTTAACTTACTGAGCCACAGTGCCGGCCCCAGTACATTCTGTTTTATTCATTCCTGGATCCCTCACTCTTACTGCACCATAAAAGCAAGAGAAATATGTTGAATCCCCAAGGTATCGATTTTTCAATCTTCACTTGATATAAGGGATGAAAATTCCTGTTATTCCTAGAGTCTCTGAAACAATGACTAATATTAATAACAATAGTTGTTAGCCCGTCACAAAACACACCAAACACCAGAGTAAGGGAAAGGATTTATTGGGAAAACCCAGCAGACCAGAGGGAAGGGGCGAAGAAGGAAAAGGAGAGAGGAGAGTGTGGAGTGAGAGAGGAGAAGATGAGGCTAGAAAGAGAAGAGAGAGATATGGGAAGAGAGAGCAGGAGAGAAGAGCCAAGAGCCACGTGTTCAGGAACAGGTCCTCTTAAAACTTTGCCTGAGGGTGGGCAGGGAAGCAGGAGCAAGGAATCCCATTAGGATGGGGGTGGAGCTTGACACTGGTGGTTGGGCCATGTGGCCACCTGGCTTTCAGCAATGGCTGTGGGAACCGGGGCATAGGATGTAAATCAGGGTGTAGATCGCACCTTAGATAAAACTGTGCCAGTTTCCTAACAATAGTAATAGCTAACAATTAACACCTACAGCCCCATTAGACATTGCCCTATTCATCAGCTCCCAATGGGGCTCCAGTCCTGCATACAACTCCATCTAGCTCCCAGGGTTTCCCATGAAATTTCAGTGGAAGCCACCATGACCCCATAACTCTCACATGCTGAACACCTATAAAGCCAGCATCACAGGGACAAGTAGGCCAAGGTCTACTGCCAGAAGGCATATATGAGGCCATTGAATGCTGACTGAATTTGAGCACTTGGCTGCAAAATAGAATCCACAGTAGGCCCTGGGGAATGGAGCGCCTTGAGGCTCTTTCCTTAAAGATTCTATCTTGGAAAACCTCTGAAAGAAATTTGCACTTCTAGGTCTTTGATGAGACTGTACTGGGAGGGGCTGCCTGGAACATCTCCTACATGCCTTCCAGGTCTTTCTTCCACTGTCTTATCTATAAACACATGGTTCCCTTTCACTTGTGGTAATCTGCTGAACAAGTAATTTCTTCATTTCACCTTCCTTTTCTTCCTTCTTTCCCTGGCCAGACTGCAAATTCTCTAAATCTTCCTGTTACGCTCCATTTTGCTGCTTATTCTTCCTGTGAAACTCACTAGCAGCAGCCAATAACACTATTCTGCAATCTGAAGAGTTTGTTGCCTTGTAATCTTCTGTTCTAGATGAACTAGCCTATCATCTTTGATGTAGCTTCCCACAAAGTCTCAGAACAGGGACACAGTACAGCCAGTTCCCCTGTCCTAATGCAGCTAAGGTAGTTTTTGCTCCAAGTCCCAATAGGATCCATATTTCCATTTAAAAACTCATCAACGGGCCAGCGCCGCAGCTCAATAGGCTAATCCTCCACCCACGGCGCCGGCATACAGGGTTCTACTCCTGGTTGGGGCACCAGATTGTGTCCCGGTCGCTCCTCTTCCTGTCCAGCTCTCTGCTGTGGCCAGGGAGTGCAGTGGAGGATGGCCCAAGTCCTTGGGCCCTGCACCCGCATGGGAGACCAGGAGAAGCACCTGGCTCCTGGCTTCAGATCGGCGCGGTGCGCAGGCCGCAGCGCACTGGCCACAGCGGCCATTGGGGGATGAACCAACGGAAAAGGAAGACCTTTCTCTCTATGTCTCTCTTACTGTCCACTCTGCCTGTCAAAAAACAAAAACAAACAAAAAAAAAACTCATCAGCATGAACTATCCTGTCCGCATCTCTACAGCACTTGGGTCTTCTAAACCTTCCTCAGAATCACCATAATGACCTGCTCATTCTAGGTTTCTTCTAGCCTGCTACTCCAAATTCATCCTATATTTTCCAGTAATTCAAAAGTTTTCTCCATATCTTCAGATAGAATAGAAGTGACCCAGCTCTCAATATCAATTTTATGAATTAGTTAGCTTTTTGTTAATAAAACAAATACCTGAGAGAAGCTTCTTAAGAAGGTTTATTTTGGCCCATAGTTTTGGAGATTCAGTCTAATATCTGGTGGCCCCGTTAAGTCTGGTGCTGATAATAGTAGAAGGTGGCACAATGTGTGGAGGATCATGTGATGAACCAGGAAGCCAAGAGACAGGGAGATCAAACTTAGTCTTTATAACCAAACCTGTCATGAGAACCACCTTCTGAAGGTACGACCTCAATGCCTAAGGACTTCCCACTGGGCCCACTTACTAAGCAACAAAATTGTATCAAATCTTCACTCTTAAATCAATGACCATCAGTACTCATCTATTCACCATCAACATAAGACTTTAGAGACCAAGCCTTCAATGCATGAACTGTTTGGGGGACATCCAAACTACTATCCAACTAAACAGACCCCTACATAACAAAACATTCACATGGCTTAGATATGGCAAATGCACTCGTTCTATATACATGTCTTAATTAGGCTTTACAAATGTACATGAGATATATAGCAATCCTTTAGGATGATTGTCTGTGACTCTTTCATTTTCAAAAGCAAAAAACTGATTTCCTTAAACAAACCTTTAAAACACTAATCACCTTCCGAAGGCTCCAGTTCAAGATAGTGTCGTAATCATTACTATATCTTTTTAATCATAATTAGAATAATTATACCAAAAATTACTCCCTAATATGTCTTTGTGATTATCACAGCTTGAAAAGACACACAGTTTCCTCAGACAACAAAGAATCCACAATATAACTGTTCTTTTAGGTATATACAAGTCATTCTACATTTTAAGAAGCACGATCTATGTCCAGCCGCAAATAATACTTCTTTTGGGTATATGTAAAGAAATAATCTGAGAGAGTCAACTTTGATTCTGGAAAATTTACAGAAAATTGACTGCACAATGTAGGAGGCGGGGTGTGGGGAGACTATGACCAATAAGAAGATAACTAGGTCAAAGAAAGGAAGAAAGTGTTCAGATTTCTAAGACACAGAAAACAATTTTAAGGTTTGTTTGACTTAAGTCATACGAAATTCAATGGATGCAAATTCCTAATGTACCTTGAATTTTGTGACAAATGAATTATAATACTATGTAGAATGAACAGAAGGAGTCAATTAACTACCAAATTAGTAAAATAAATAATATATACAATAGAGAAAGGCAATGCAGAAAAGAGGGAGACACTTGGGCACAGGGTAATGGTGCTGTGGGGTCCAGCCGGTACAGTTTTAAATATAGGGATCCAGGAATGTCTCAGGGATAAAGTGACATGTGAGTCAAAATCTAAATGTAGTAAAAATCAAAGTCATGAGAATCTTACTTCTCTGACAGAAACAACAACTGCGGAAATTTATGAAGTAGAAGTAAATTTGGAGAAAACATTATATAAAACCCATTTTTGTCCTCACACATGGATTTTAGTGTGTGTATGAGTTTTTCTCTTTTTTTATCTCTTTCATATTGAGTTTGAAGATAATAATGCAATTTGAGAATAGGAATTTGGAAGGGAAAATTGCACCTGCTTTCAACTAATTTGGTTTTTCATGTTGTATTGCATATTTCATGTGTTTAAATATTGGTTTTTCAGCTGTAGCTCAAAATAGCCCCTCTGGAAATGACATAGTACATCTCTGTGGGATATATTTCCTACATTTAAAAAATACACAATAAAAAAGTAACTCCATGGTATCTGTGTTCCATCAACCAGAGGCTATTTTCCAATTATAATACATATATGCTCCTTTTAAAGTTGATTTTCTCTCTATATAAACATCTTAACTTATTTATTTTAGATATTTACTTAGTTGACTTTATTTCATTGCGAAGAAGGGCATGTTGATGTTCCAAAAAAAGTTTATATGCTTATGATTAACTATCAAATATGGATCTCTACTTAAAATAAAAACAACATTTTAAGAACAAAAAAAAGCACACAAAAATAGCCCTGCTTCCAAAAACTCAATTTGAAGATAAACTTTTAATTCTGCATTTGCAAGTATCCTCAATGTATTTGGAATTTTGCACACACACAAAAAAGCCCAAGATGTTACATTGGTAATAATAAGTTAACTAAGCAAGCATGTTAAATTATTAAATTTGGAGAATACATTGTGCTTATTATGTTACTTACCCTTGCAGTGAACTAGAAAATGAATGTGGTCATTCCAGACTGGTTAAATTGGAAATATATTTTATACAGATGTGTCTAATGTAGTTTCCTGGCAGAGGAATAATGCACACAAGTTATATTTATAAGTATACAAATCTGGTTTTATATTACAATGCAGTTCTGTGAAATCAGATTTCCCTCTCTGCACTTCGGTTTTCACTTTCAGGATATATTTACCTACTTTTATCATTTAAAATATCTTTATTAAAACACTATTTTTTCCAGATCCTTGAGAGTTGTTTTCATTTATGGGTAGTCTGGAGGTTGGGGTTTGGAATAGGAGGGAACTTAAGAATCAACAGTGAGCAATCCATGTAAAACCAAATGACTCACCTTCTTTAATTAGTGCTAAATTGATTTTTACACGATCTTATTTCTGCTGCCAAGCTAGTTGAAATTCCAGTTCCTTTTTATTTTGTTCCGGATTTTTTTTAAATGCTTACTAGTTGCGCTTCCATTTGTTAAAGATGCTAGAGAACGCTAAAGCATCCACGTCAGTGCTTTTGAATATTTTCATCGATCAATTCAGCTCTGAAGACAATAGAAAATTCATCTAGACTGTGGAATTATCTGATATTTTGGACTTTGTGTGTGTGTGTGTGTGTGTGTACATACATGAACATTGTAATTATTTAATTAGTTATAGTGCATACATTTTGAGGGAAATTTCAGTGACTTAGCTGTATTTCAGAAACAAAATAATATTTTAATATTTACTTTTGGGTCACTGAATAATAGCTGCTATTCTCTACTCCTGATGCCCTCACAGAGTGTGTCATGGAACGAGTGTGTCATGGAACAAATGTGTCTTCCAAAAATGGATATTTTGAGACTTAATTTCCTTGGTGTTGGAAATGGGAGGTGAGGTCTTTGGGAGGCTTAGATCGTAACAGTGGGCCCTCATGAATGGGAACAGTACTCTTGTGATAGGGAGCTCTTGGTCCTTTTGCCCTATGAGGACACAGAAAGACAGCTATCTATGAATCAAGAAGAGTCTTCACCAGACACAAAATCTGCCGGGACATTGAACTTGACCTTGGACTCCCTTTCTGTTATTTATAAACTACCAGTCCAGGGGCCTAATGATAATGGTCTGAACAGATTACAACAGTACTACGCCAAAACTATCTCATTCAAAGGCTTTGAGTTCTATTGTGAGAGCAATGCAAAGAAAGCATAGAAAGGCATAAGCATCTTAGAATCAACACACTGTCGATTAGTGTGAAACTGCCATTGGACTGCTATTCAGGCAGCAAAGATAACTAACATTTTGTTCCTTCTCTGGGTACCTGTAAAAGGACATTTAGTTAATTGATGATTTTCTCAAGCCAGGACTCAGAATGTCTGGGTGCAAGATCACTTCTGAACTACATTGTTACCAGTAGATTCCTACATAATAGATAGGGGAGAATACATGCCACATCTCCTTTGCATCCATGTGAGTAGTGCATGGTGCAATTGGCTGCACTATACTGAGAGGAATGGAAAAGCACAGTGGAATTCCTTGGGATGTGCCGAATGCCAGAACCAGTGTAGTTCAGGATTGGTCCTTAGCAAATCGAGGTTTGCTATCAAGATCCCTTCATCATTTCCTTTCCTGCCTGCAAGATTGCCTCAGCACAAACATATATCAGAAATCATTCCAGGTAATCCGATATTTTGGCACTTTCTCCATCCATTGAAAATTCAGACAAAATTCAAAGCAAGTCAGTTTATGCCAAATGCACAGTAAAAGTTCTATGAATACACAGAGGAAGAACATGTTTAGTGTCTTGGGCTGGTTGGGGAAGGCTTTCAGAAACAGTAAGAACTGAGCATCTACTGACTGCCAGTAATATACTAAGCACTTTCTATATTTTTGCTATTTTACTCTTATAAACATGTTATAAAGTAGGTATTACTATCTCTTATAGTGATAACAAAACTCTGGCTAAGTCCAATTGTGTTTCATGTTTAGAATCTTACATACAACTTAATGAACTGGATAGTTCTCCCTTTCTGCTCATAGATAACCTTGGGTAATTTCTTACAATACTTTCTTGCAAAGATGAGAAGAATAATGTGAGTAAGACTCATAGATTTGGAGTGAAATTCTGGGTCTTGTTGAAACATGAAATTTAGCTCTAAATACAGAGATCACAGTACTAAGTCAAAGATGATGTTCATTTAAATAATGTTTATGCATGAATCACTAGATTGGCAGAAGTTTTGAATTGCCAATGGCCATTTGGCTGGTTTCTCAGTTTCAAGCTTTGTATATGGATTTAACACTCCAGTCCCCATCTCCACATCCATCAGGACAAGAATTAGCTGTCAAATTTAGATATTGGAAGGAAGTCTTAGTGGTCCAAGAACATGACTTTAATAAATGATTAGTCACACAATTTCATACCTGTCATAATTTAACAAATAACACTGTGAATTAAGAAACTGGCAGCCATCCTTTTTCTTCCTGCCGACTCACTGATGATAATATCTGGAAGGTTCCTTCCTATCTGCTCCTTTTTGAGCCTCTGCTCCTGACCTGATTCAAGGCATCAACTCTGAACTGTACATTCATCCAATGCGTACCCAGGCTGTTCCCACTATGTTCTGGCACTCTTCCACATGTTGGGGATAACAATAAACAAACAAAAAAATTAGACCAGAATCTGAATGTAAATTTCTTGAAGACGGAAATTTTGATTTCTTTTTGCTTTTTTTCACCGCTATAATGCCAATTCCCACAACGGTGCTTGGTTCATAGAAGGCACTCAATAATTATTAGTTAAATGAATGAAAACACATTAAATCTTTGTTCCCACATAGTTATATTTTAGGCATGAGTAATGGAATGAGAGTACAATCTAAAACTTAGAACCAACAAATAAGCATAGATTCAGTTACCAGTCAATACTGTTATATATTTCTGTGAGCCATCACAAAGCACACTGAACACCAGAGTAAGGGAAAGAGTTTATTGGGGAAAACCAAGCAGACTGGAGGGAAGGGGCGAAGAGGCAGAAAGAGAGTTAGAGAGAAAGAGGAGAGAGGAGAGTAGAGTGGGGAGTGAGAGAGGAGAGAAGGCTAGAGAGAGTGAGCAGGAGAGAAGAGAGAAGCCAAGAGAGCAGGAGAGAAGCCAAGAGAGAGGAGCCCAGAGAGCATGTGTTCAGGAACAGGCCCTTTTAAAACTGCCGGAGCTTCAGATCAGCGCGGTGCACCGCCACTGGGGGGTGAACCAATGGAAAAACGAAGACCTTTCCACCTTTCCACTCTCTCTCTCTCTTTCTCTCTCTCTCTCTGTCCATTCTGCCTGTCAAAAAAAAAAAAAAAAAAAAAAAAAAAAAAAAAAGTCAAAATAATGGCTATAGAGTGATCAAGTAGTAAGAGGGTGGATATTTAAAATACAATAAACAAAATATTCTGAAATAAGATTCTTTTTAAGCAAACACAAGAAAAAGCTAAGACATCATATGACTATCTGAGGAAATATATAAAAAAGCCTTGAGTAAGGGGTGTGTTCAGAACTTTTATAAAACTAAATAATGCCAGCGCTGTGGCATGGCGGGTAAAGCCACTGCCTGCAGTGCCGGCATCTCATACGGGCACAAGTTATAGTCCCAGCTGCTCCACTTCCGATCCAGCTCTCTGCTGTGGCCTGGAAAAGCAGTGGAGGATGGCCCAAGACCTTGGGCCCCTGCACCCACGTGGGAGACCTGGAAGAAGCTCTTGTCTTCTGGCTTCAGATCAGCACAGCTCCGTTGCAGCCATTTGGGGAGTGACCTCTCTCTCTCTCTCTCTCTCTCTCTCTGCGCCTCTGCCTCTCTGTAACTCTGCCTTTCAAATAAAATAAATAAATCTTAAAAATAAAAAAATAAATAATGAATCTGCCCGAAGTGGTGTAAGTCAAGGTAAGAGGCATAGAAATGTGGTCAAGTGAGTAGCAAGTCAGAGTCAGCATCAGCTCATGCAATCATATAGTCCATGGGAAAGAGTTTAGATTTTATTAAGTGTGAGGTGAGAACACAATGAAGCAATCTGAACAGAGCAGTGACATGATCTGCCGGTGGTTGTTAACTGGATCCCCCAGAGAGAGAAAGAAGCTGGAACACCAGTGGAGAGGTGATTACAATGGTCCAGGCGAAGGGAATGTCAAATGTTAACTAAGCTAGAGCAAAAGACTTTCTCTCATCCATCTTACCACTACTACTCTCACCCAACCTACTTGGCCATCCCAAGGCCAAAATGGCCTTTCTCACATGCAAATAAAGGTATGTTAATTACCTGCTTAAAGTTCTCCAAATCTTTACCTGCTCTCCACATTTCCTCCAAATCTTCAGTCTTCCCATCATCTTCCCTGTGAATGAGGGTTTGCTCAGTATTTCCTTTAGACCTCTGTACCTTGTGTGACAACTGTCTTGCAAACCTGACTATTGTACACTTGAGCCTAAAACACTATCACACCCAACAAAATGCTTATTGGGCACATGCTGAATTTCACTGTCATTTTGCATACTTCCTGAGGGACAGAAACACCAAATAGGTATCCAGAACTTACACTATTTAATTCTGATCCAGTACTAAAACAAAATCTAGATGTTCTAGGGTATCCTAAAGGAGTAAAAGTCATCTTGGGAGCCAGCACTGTGGCGTAGCAGGTAAAGCTGCCGCCTGCAGTGCCGGCATCCCATATGGGAGCCGGTTCGAGTCCCGGTTACTCCTCTTCCAATCCAGCTCTCTGCTATGGCCTGGGAAAGCAGTGGAAGATGGCCCAAGTCCTTGGGCCTCTGCACCTGCTTGGGAGACCTGGAAGAAGTTCCTGGCTCCTGACTTTGGATCGGCGCAGCTCCAGCCATTGTTGTCATCAGAGGAGTGAACCAGCGGTTGTAAGACCTCTCTCTCTCTCTGTCTGTCCCTCCCTTTCTCTGTGTCACTCTGACTTTCAAATAAATAAATAAATCTTTAAAAAAAAAAAAAAAAGTCATCTTGAGGACCACATCAGAGAAGTTAACCCTTTGGACTTGCTTTCCAGTTGGTAACTAAAAGATAACTAGAAATTAACTAAGGAAAGGGTAGGGAAAAAGCATGCTTTCCAAGAAGACAAAAATCATACTCGAAGCACCAAAATTTCATAACCATGTTTCAGAATGACCCACTTAATGATAAAATAATTAGCTTATCAAACTATACAGAATTTCAATAAAAAGAGCCAGAAAATTAAGAACACTTCACAATTATACTCTATTCTGATGCTTATAAATTATTTTATTATTGTATTTGTGTATTCAACTATCACATATAAATTGAAAAAAATTTCTGTAAACTGATGGGTGATGGGTGATGCATATACATGTGCAATGATTTATTCATGTTATATCCATTACCTTATTTATGTGATTTCTGTAACTTTAAATGAAAGCTACAATATACAGGTAATAAACTATAATGGTAACTGTAAATATAATAGTAAAATTACTAGAGGATGAGATATGAAAATGGGGGATCTTTATTTATTCAATTCATTCATTCAATTTTTAAAGATTTACTTATTTGAAAGACAGTGTGACAGACAAGGAAAGAAATTTTCCATCTGCTGGTTGACTCCCTAAATGGTTGCAATGCCTGATGCTGGTCAAGGCCAAAGGCAGGGGACCCAAAACTCTATCTAGATCTCCCTTGTGGGTAGCAAGGACCCAAACATTTGAGCCATTGTCTACTGCTTTCCCAGGGGCATTAGTAGGGAAGCTAAATCAGAAGTGGAGCAGCCTGGACAGAAACCCATATAGGGTGCTGGCATCACAGATGGCAGGGGACTTTGGGTAAGGTCAACCCATTATACCATGACACTGAACCTTCAATCAGTTTCCAATTGAGGTATAACAACATACAATAAATTTTGCATATTAAATGTGTACAAAGCAATACCATTTTTTCACTTATCTGAAAGGCAGGGCAACAGAGTGAGACAGAGAGAAAAAGAGATTTCTATCTGCAAATTCCCTCCTCAAGATCACATAAACAAGAATAGTGTCTGCAAATACTAGCTGATAGAATCAAAAAGGGAGAGAATGATCCAACATGGGAAGTGAGATACACAGCAGACCCATAGAATGGCAAATGTCCTAACAGCACTCTGGCCTCATAATCAGCCCTTAAGGCATGTGGATCCGGCTGAAATGCCCATGAGAGTATTTCAGGCATGGAAAGCCAAGTCACTCTGGGGGAAAAAAAAAACCTAAATGAAAGATCTCCATGAGTGAGATCCCAGTGGAAAGAATGGGTCATCAAAGAAGGAGGTACCTTTCTCTGAAGGGAGTAGAGAACTTCCACTTTGACCATGGCCTTGTCCAAAAATGATCAGAGTCGGTGAACTCAGGGGGTTTCCATAGCCTTGGCAACTCATGACAAGAGCCTAGGGTGATTACTGATGCCATAAACAAGAGTGTCAATTTGTTAAGTCCACAACAGGAGTCACTGTGCACTTACTCCTCATGTAGGATCTTTGTCCTTAGTGTGCTGTACATTGAGATCTAATGCTATAACTAGTACTCAAACAGTATTTTTCACTTTGTGTTTCTGTGTGGGTGCAAACTGTTGAAATCTTTACTTAATGTATGCTCAACTGATCTTCTGTATATAAAGAGAATTGAAAATGAATCTTGATATGAGTGGAAGGGGAGAGGGAGTGGATAAGGGGAGGGTTGCGGGTTGGAGGGACGTAATGGGGGGGGAACCATTGTAATCAATATTCTGTACTTTAAGCCGGCGCCGTGGCTCAATAGGCTAATCCTCCACCTTGCGGCGCCGGCACACCGGGTTCTAGTCCCGGTCGGGGCGCCGGATTCTGTCCCGGTTGCCCCTCTTCCAGGCCAGCCCTCTGCTATGGCCAGGGAGTGCAGTGGAGGATGGCCCAGGTGCTTGGGCCCTGCACCCCATGGGAGACCAGGAAAAGCACCTGGCTCCTGGCTCCTGCCAGGATCAGCGCGGTGCGCCGGCTGCAGCGGCGGCCATTGGAGGGTGAACCAACGGCAAAAGGAAGACCTTTCTCTCTCTGTCTCTCTCTCTGTCCACTCTGCCTGTCAAAAAAAAAAAAAAAAAAATATTCTGTACTTTGGAAATTTATATTCATTAAATAAAAGTTAAAAAAATTAAAAAAAAAATTCCTTCCTCAAAAGCTCACAACATCTAGGGTTTCACCAGTTCAAGCCAGAAGCCTGGAATTCCATCCAGGTAGGTCTCCCACGTGGGTGGCAGAGACATATGTACTTGAGCCATCATCTGCAACCACCAGGCTGTTCACTAAGCTGAATCAGAAAAGGCAGGACTCAAACCTCAGAACTCCAATATGTTATCAAGACATCACAAACAGTGGCTTAACTTTTGCTCTACATTGCTCATTCCCAAAGGGAAACTTTTTGATTCATGTGTACTTCTGTGAAACCATCACCATCATCAGCATAAGGAATATATTTATGACTACTCAAAATTCCCTTTTCTACATATATATGTATATGTGTGTATGTATATACACACAATTAATTGCAAATAATATAACATCTTTTTCCATTCCGTGTTAACATCTGTGTCAGTTCTGTATCAACCTCAATTGATTTTTGTCCTCAATTGGGGTGGTATTTTTCTACATGGTAATTTTTTATATGTTTCAGGAATCATGAATGTTAATGTGAATGGTGTTGTCTAGTTTGTATTCTTGAAAATATTCTTGAGTGTTTTCTCTGAAACACATTTGAGTTACTTAGAAACATTTTGATTCTTTCAAGTCTTACCTTTAAGATGTGTTAGTTGAACAGAAGAAGTGCTTGTATAGGACTGATTTTACCCTACTATGTTTTCCAGGATGTGGAAGTTGGATTCCCAGAAGTGTATGGATCCTGGGCACACTTTTCAGTAATGCTTTAGGATAGTTGTTTCCTTGGGCTCTGGTGAATTCTCCACATGCAGGTGCTGATTGATGCTGTAATGAATAGTTGAGTGTAACTCTGCATATTCTGTGGTTCTCTACAGGTGCAGCATTTGGACATTCTAAAAATTCTAGCCTCTTTATTATCTCTGAAATCTCAACTCTACCACTGACACTCTCAGGGTCTACCAGCAGCATTTGTCGTTTTCATCTCCACACCATGCATGAAGAATCTACAGTGCAGCTGTTGGGGAAAACTGTAAGGCTTAACTTTCCCTAATGGGTCATTGTCCAATGTGACCCAGTGTCTGGTCTTAAAATCTTCCTTTTTATTTTCATTTTTTGTTTATTTGTTAGTTTTATTGTTGTTTCAACTACAAGGGAAAATGCAATTCCTATTACTTGGCTGGAAGAAGAAATCACATTGATTCATCCCTTTACTGAATTTCTCATATGTGATACAGACTCTATGGACTGGGGAAAGAGCATCTAACAAAGCTGACAAAGATTATCACCTTCAGGTGACTCACGTTGTACATGATGGTGCCAAGCATTACAAATACACATTTATATACACATGCATGTTTACATGCATAGTACATTTATGCACATATATGTAAATACATACATTTTGAAAGGCTGGACAAAAAGTACTATAGAATAAAATAAAGCTGGAAAGGAAGGTAGGACACACAAATTAAAGAAACCTGTAAAATGGGGAGCTCAGGGAAGCCCATACTGAAAGTCAGAGGCAGAGTAGACTATATGTATATTTGGAGGAGAAGCATTTCATGCTAAGGCAACAGAACTTAATAAATATAATTTATAAAAACAGTCTCTTTTTTATTATACTAGTAGAAAATGGATTAAAACAATGCCTGAATGTTGAGGAACAGAATGGAAGCCAATATGGCTGGCACATGATGATTAACAAGAAATGTATTGGGAGATGAAATTTGATAGATATGAGAACTAGATAGTCTTAAGAGCCTTGTAGGCCATCTAAATATTGTGAGCCAACAAGGAGTGGCTGATTGCTGGAATAGGCCAAATGCCTTCACACAATTACTCTGGCTGCTCTTATCACAACAGTCTGAAAGTGTTGAGTTAGGAGACCAGATAATCAGCTGTCTTTTGAAATGCAGGTGATAAATGATGGTATAATGGACTGCAATAATATAATAATATAATAATAATAATAATAAATTAATAGATTTAGGAAAAGGAACTTCATTTCTAGAAATATTTTGAAGGCTACAGTCAACAGGATATGCTGGCAGATTTGATATGGATGTCCAAGGGAGACAGCCATGGATGATTCCAGACTATTTGGCCTTCGAAATTGGAAGGATAGGATAAAACTCTCTTCAAACAGGGATGAGCACTTATTGGAGCAGTTAAGATATCTCTTAGGATGTCCACATGCCATATCGGAGTGCTTGGTTCAAATCCCAGCTCTACTCTCAATTCCAACTCCTTGCTAACGTACTCCCTAGAAAGTGGTGGTGATGGCTTTAAGTACTTGGGTTCCTGCCACACATGAGGGATACGTGGGTTAGTTCCTGACTCCTGGCTTTGGCCTGGCCGGGGCTGATCATTGTGGCCATTTAGGGGAGTGAACCAACAGATGGGAATGCTCTGTTTTGCTTCCTCTCTTTCTCGCTCTCACTTTCTGCGTGTCTTTCAAATAAAGTAACTTTTTAGAATGTTATTGAGTTAAGAATGAGGAGGAGTATAGAGAAAGGAAAGTTCATGCATGTATGTTTCATGGCCAAAAGTTGGGCTTTCTGAATGTCACTGAAATTTATATTGAGACATATGGTGGGGAGTGTAAGATTCAGCTGGTGGTCAGATCACAGAAAGCCTTGAATATCAGCAAGTGAATCTGTACTTTCTAGAGTTGAGTGTTGGTAAAATGTTTTGAGAGGCTTCAGTGAAAAACTTCACATTTTCAAAAGCTTTACCAAGCAGTTCTGGAACTCTACAGACACCACAGCAATAACCTTAACCCAAGCGAACAGAAATTCTATTACAGGAAATTCTCCCTGAGATTTTGAATCCTCAAATACAGCAACATGGCACGTATAGTTGTAAAATGCTGAGGAATGTGGCTATGGGCCAAGTTCATGTGTAGTAATCAAAGATGTAGTGACTCATTTTGAGCAAAGGTGTCATACAGACTGTGATATACCAAGACATAAGTCACAGATGGCAGATGACACTTCGAAGAACATACAAACATGAATGCAGTCAGCTCTGCAAGAGAAAGTGATAGATAGAAAGGAAAACTTGGGAGAATAGGAAGTCTCGGGTAGTTCTGATGTCACTCTGTCCCACTCGTTGCTTTGCTCAGACATATGGTCTCTCAGTGCTATAAATGTTTTATCAGTAAACTAGAGAACATATCTACTATTTATAATCCTGGGAATTTTAGAAGACAGAAAATGGCTGTTTTTCCCTTTGCTCTCACATGTCATCACCCTGGTCCTTTCTATTCTGTAATACTTGGGCTACACAATTGGCTTGTCCCTGACCTGTCTGGCTGCAGATAAAGTCCTACCTTATAGAGATTCCATAAACCAATGCAGAACAAAAGAAACAGACAATAGTAGCTGAAAACACACATAAATCATACAGGAAATAAGACATTTAGACATAACAAGAAGTCCTGAGTAGTAGGATAGTAGGCCATGTGAATGGGAATGTAGTAAACAGCAGCAGGTGAGACCAAAAAGGTGTTTGACAACAAGTAGGAAGTGGCATGATACACAATGTTGACTGGTTGGACCCGGTATAACAGAGACATATGAGCACTCATTTAAGATCTTTCCACGAGCCAAGAAGTGAGCTGAGCCACGCTCCTCTGGAGGCTGCACCATAGTTCCTGGAACTTGCAATTTATGGGGGGCAAAGTAGATGATCTCTTAAAGCATCCTGTCTCACAGGATGATTGTAATAGTTGCACTATTTAAATGGAAGAGTATGATGGCCACTGTAAGTGATAACAAGACCTAAGGGTTTAAGCTTCTTTATAAGCTTTTATTTAGGAAAGGGGAACTTAGTCTACTCATTAGCTCATTTTCTTCTAAATATCTCATAATCTTTACCACTTCCATGCATTTATATTTACTATTCTCTAAATTCTCTATTATTCTCTATCCAGAAAATCCCTCGTCTTAACTGATACTCCCTCAAAATGCTCTCATCCTTTCATCCAGAGTAGAGCCACCCCTTGCACTGGATTCCCATGTCACTTAACAGACACTTTGTGTTCAATGTCTCTTCTCTAAAAGGTGGTCCTATGGAGGCGGAAGAATCTAAATTCCCCCCGTTCTAGTACCATAGTGTGATTACTATTTCAGCCATCTTTTTCCCACCCTCAGTTATCCTGAGTTCTTTTATGGGAGAACATCGTCTTCCTCTGTGTCTTTGCCTTCCTGGATCCCTAAGAACAACACAATGCTAGCCAGGTGCATTCAGTGACTCTATCTTCATGGAAATCACCTGTATATTTGCTGCATTTCTCTTCTGCCACAAAAGACTTCAGAGACTCTAGATTCTACGGAAACAGGCTTGTATAAATGCCTCTATAAGAAATGTGCTGTGGCAGAACTCGAGACTAGTTAGGGTGAGTTTTTCAAACTGAAACTTCTTCAAATGAGTGCACTGAAAAATGGTGTTTTTAGGTCACATGTTTTAAAGATGCTTTTTTCCTATCAGATCACATTAACCACCATCATTCCAGAACAGTGCAGGTGACAGTTGACAGAGGTTCCCTTGTTATATCACACCTCATCTTAAATTGTTATCTTCACCAACCTGATGTTTGGAATAGATAAGGTCAGGTAAGAGATCGCGCTTTTCTAATGCCATTTTGCTTGGTAGGACCTAGAAAATCTTGGAAGCATTGTTTACCACCAGCAAAAGAAACTACCTACTGTGATGTTTTATGGATTTAGATTTATACAGATACGTATCTATGTATTGATTTACTCAATGATGCATTTCACAAGTATTTAATGAACATATATTGTGTACTAGGCAAATTGTTACACATTGAAGGTACATTGATTAAACAAGACCTATGTGGTATCTACTCTCCCGGATTTATCATATGATACATTTTTAAATAATGGTGCGATGGAACTCAAAAACTAGTGTATCCCTTATGAGTTTAATCATTTGATTCCAAACCATATTCCTTAAGTTTCTGCTCACGATGATACTTAACTGGTTTCAGCACTCTCCTGAACAGTGACAATTAAAATAAAATTAAGGCAGCGGGTTAAGTTGCTGCTTGAGACGCATGCATCCTATATCAGGAGTGCCTGAGATCAAGCCCCACCTTCACTTCTTATCTAGACTCCTGCTAATGCATTTGAAGAACTTCCAGGGCAACAAGGAGAGTCCAAGTATTTGGTCCCCTACCCCATTTTGGAGACCTGGATGGAGTTCTGGGCTCCTGGCTTCAACCTGACCCAGCCTTGGATGTTGCAGGCAACTGGGGAGTGAACTGACAGACAGAAGATCTACCTCTATTTGTCTTTCCTTCTCTCTCTCTGTCATTCTGCCTTTAAAAAGAAAAAGAAATTGACACATAGTTTTCACTAATGGCAAAATACAACATGTTGAAATTTATTTCAGATTGAATCAGAATCATTAAATAATTAGAAGAATTTTTCTTGCCAGGAACTTTTTTTAAATGGGGATAATTAGGACTACCACCTGTGTTAGAATCCCAAGATGGGTGACACAGTGGGCAAATTGCCCGGAAGTCACATACGATGAGAATGTGATCCATTACTTTCAGGGGGAGCAGTTGTTTGGTATTCTACATTCTCATCATTTACCAACCCCATGAGAATTTCCTTTAAAAGTTCATATTTTTAAATCTTAAGAAAAAGTTCTTGCTTAAAAAAAATTCCTAAACCCCAGCTCAACCTCTAGGCACAAAATTAATTTTGAATTTTTATTTGAAAGGCTCAAGTGGTACCAGCGAATTCCCAGACTTATGTAGTGACAAAATATTGATTAGTATGAAATAAAGAAAATTGAAAGGGGCTAAAGATCACATAGGGGAGAGGAGATGCCTGCATAAAGCAGGGAATATCAGCTTGGATAACTGAGCTTTGTGAAAATAATCGAACTATGTGAGTTGTTGGAAAAAAAGCTCCCACGAGAGTAGCAAATACAAGTCCAACTTTAATTTCCAGGGGGAAAAAAGCAAGCAAGTACCTAATGTCTCTTCAGTGAAGCCATGAAAAAAGTCAACATATAATTGCATTATGAGCAGATGTGAGAAGCATTAATAAAATGATCAGCAAACACTCAAAATATTTTCAGACTGGAAAGGCCAGCAAGTCCTCCATTTAATTTCTATGCAAACAGAACAATGGGGTGAGCTCCTCTGATTCTCAACTAATCCTCAGTGACCACGTCAGTCTAGTTTCTCCACCACTATTTCTTTCCTACTGTAATTTCCTTTCAGGAATGAAAGAACATTTTCTGAAGGACAAAAGCAACACTTATTTCTCTCAACATTTACACTTCAGTGTTTCTATTTATCTTTCCCATAGTAGCATAACTTCCTATCCAAGGCCGCCAATTGTGTTTCTGCAACATAAAATTAAGTTTTAGCATGTCTAATTCTCTTCTTCAAAGTAAAAAGGTAAACAGACACAATATCGTTAGTCGCCACGTCAAATCGTGGGAAAACAGGCATTTGGGGAGATCTTCAGCAATCACAGGCCATTTTCACACATCATCTCTCTCCATAATTTTGCTAAGGTGTCTTCTTGTTTCTTATTTACTAATGCTATTTCCTTCTCCAGATGAGGAAACTGAGGCTCAGAGACATTTGCTCATTTGCAAGTATTCTCAGGAGAGTAAGTGGGAGAAATAAAGCTGAGGCAGAGCCCCTCACCCTATAGCTGAGTCCTACATTTGTTTACTCCTCCACACCATAATACATAACTCTTATTGGTTATAGCATTGTGAAAATTCTTCTTAGGAGAGACAATGTTTCTTGAATGATGTACTAACTTCCCATGCATTATCTCTGTCCTCAAAGAGTTACATTATAATTCTGTCTAAGTGCTCAGAAAAGATGTATCATTCTTGGGTGCTTTTTTAAAATTAATTTTCTACAAAAAAAGGTGAAACTAACTTCATGATGCAATGACTTTGAACATCCCTTGTCTTGACTGTTGAGAAACAGTTTTTTGTTATTGTTGCTGTTGTTTTCCTGCAAATTGTTGAACTCTTTAGTTAGTATAGATTTAATCTTCTGTGTATAAAGTTAATCGAAAATGGATTTTAGTGGAGAATGGGATTGGAGATGAGAGAAGGAAGAGGTAAAGGGGTGGGAGAGTGGGTGGGAGGGCAGGCATGGTGGGAATAATCACTATATTCCTAAAGTTTTTCTTATGAAAAACATGAAGTTTGTATTCCTTTAATAAATGTTTTCTTTGGGGGAAAAAAGAAAGGTTAAGTCATACCTGGATTGATTTTTGGGCTCCCAGCAAAGCCCAGTGGTGGCCCTTACAGGCATTTGGGTATTGAACCTACAGATAGAAAAATCTTTCTCCGTTTGTGTATTTTTCTCTCTTTCTATCCATGCCTTTAAAATAAATATAAATAAATAAATGATTTTGTTACAAAGGGGCCTTATTGTAGGGCAGCAGATTAAGCCACTGCTTACAATGTTGGCATCTCATATCAGAGCACTTGTTTGAGTCCTGGCTGCTATGTTTCTGATCTAGCTCCCTGATAATGCTCCTGGGAAAGTACCAAAGATGGCCCAAGTGCATAGTCCCCTGCCAATCCTTGGGAGACCCAGATGGAATTTTGAGCTCCTAACTTTAGCTCAGCTTTGGTCATGGAGGCCATTTGGGGAGTGAGCCAGCTGATCGAAGACCTCTTATTTTTCTGTCTGTCTCTCCCTCTCTCTGAAATTCAGCCTTTCAAATAAACAAAATAAATCTTTAAAAAATAAATAAAACATAAATGATAGAATAAGTGAATTAAAATTCATATGTGCAGTGGCAGGCACTGTGCTGCAGCAGGTGAAGTTACCGTTTGGGACATCCTATCCTCTACTGAGTGCCTGATTGAAGTCTCAGCTACTCTCCTCAGTGCATGTTGGGAGGCAGCAGGTGACACCTCAAGAGCTTTGGCCTCTGCCACCCATGTGGGTGATTGCATGGAGTTGCGGGCTCTGGATTTAAGTCTGGTCCATCCCCAGATGAGGCAGGCATTTGGGGGGTATAACAGTGCATGAAAAATATCTCCACCACCATCCCTCAACCCCTCACCTCATGTGTGTGTGCCATTCTGCCTTTCAAGTAAATAAAAATAAATAAATAAACATGTTTAAAATGACTATCTGTTCTGAATTCCAGGAGACTAAGGAAAGGATGAAGTGAGGAGGAAGTACTTATATCAGAAAATTTAATAGTTTCAAATTTCAAAATAACTTTTAATGACTAAATGTTGTAAGCTAAACAAATTCCAAGTGAGATGAATAAATGAAGTCCGTATCTAGAAACATTCTACTGAAACTGCAGAACACCAAAGGTAATGAGGTCCTAAAAGCAACCAGAACAAGACAACAAATTCCCACAAAACCATAACAAGGGAATGGGTGTTTTGGCATAGCAATTATTAGATCTATCAATAAAATCAGAATACTTAGCATAAAATAAAATTAGGAAAGTCAGTAATTATAACAAATATGAATAGACTCCTCTTACTGATTGCAGTCTTCAAATTTGATTTTGTAATATGTTAATAATTAAAAGTCACATATTATAACTTAAGGACACAGAAATGATTATATAGGAATCAAAGACTGAGAAAATATGTATCAAACCAGTGCTAAACAGCTATGAAACCCTTGTTTGTTGCATATACAATAGTCAAAGCATAGGCATTAGTCTCAAATTATGTAAAGAAAAACTTGACAGAATTAACCTCTAATAAGATATTTAAACACCATAAATTGAGTTATTAATAAATATATCAATTATTGTTAATTTTGTACCTTTTTCTTACTAATGTGTATGAAAAATAAATGATTTTAAAAGAAAAACATTTTATCATTTTATTATTAAATAAACATCATCTACTATAAATATTTGTACACACAGACCAAACTCACACTAGTCTTTAAGAATAATTCGTTGAGATATTAACTGCATCTTGCTTTGCAGCTGTGGAAACCTCAGCAATAATCAGAATTACTTTTCTTTTTTTTCTTTTTTTTTTTTTTTTTTTTTGACAGGCAGAGTGGACAGTGAGAGAGAGAGACAGAGAGAGAAAGGTCTTCCTTTGCCGCTGGTTCACCCTCCAATGGCCGCCGCTGCAGCCGGCGCACCGCGCTGATCCTGGCAGGAGCCAGGAGCCAGGTGCTTTTCCTGGTCTCCCATGGGGTGCAGGGCCCAAGCACCTGGGCCATCCTCCACTGCACTCCCTGGCCATAGCAGAGAGCTGGCCTGGAAGAGGGGCAACCGGGACAGAATCCGGCGCCCCAACCGGGACTAGAACCCGGTGTGCCGGCGCCGCAAGGTGGAGGATTAGCCTATTGAGCCACGGCGCCGGCTCGGAATTACTTTTCCATTTCCCCTTTTCACATACACCCAAGGACCACTGGGTTGCAGAGACCCTCCCTCCAGTCTTCAGTTAAGAGGTTTGATTTTTCAAAAAGAACTAAATTGTTGGAGAGATGAGTATATAAGCAGAGGCCCTACAATTAGGAGACTAGGAGAACTGGACTGGCAGAGAGCGGGCAGGACTGGAGAAGGGGTCACCTTTGCTCTTTTGCATGGTTGTTTTGACGGTGCTGAGTGTTGGGTATGGTGTTAGATGGTGAATATCCATACCACCATGTGTCTGTCCCAGGTTAGAGTACTGACTTGGAGGTTCATGATGTCTAAAAGACATTGGACTGGGAGCTTTAAGAAGTATCTTTGTCCCCTACTTTGGCAAAGGAAAAGAGGAGGTAGAATCAATAGGGAACCTCAACAGCGAATGCAGTGAATTGAAGACTGAAATCTTTTCTCTTGTTTTCCAAACACCACATGCACCCTACCCTGAAAACAACTGGAGGAAGAGGAAGGGAGAAATGGAGAAATTCCCTCAAGGAACTGCACCTCTTCAAAGCAAGGAAGAGCTGGAAGCAAGACTTAATTTGAGTGATGAAAGCGTTGCAACATTTTTATTCACCAGAGAATTGAAGAGTACAATTCATATTTAATGAATAGCATGAAAAATTGTCCAGCAAAACACTTTATTGCCAATGTTTATAAGTTTTATATTCTTCAAAAGATGACACTGAGATACCCAGGTCTCATAAAATCCTTCAATCTAATTGAAACGTCTATATTTTGATGATTATCTTTTTTATTTTGCAAAATAATGAAAATAGTGGCCTTTAAGAAGTGGAATGTATCTTCAACATGACCTCCTCAGTATTGGATAGAGATTTGGCACATAGTAGCTACTCAGAAATCATGAATGAATGAGCTTCAATCCTTTTTTATTTCCACTTCTCATAAGATGAAACCGAGTAAACACAGTGAGTTATACAAGATTTTACAGACAATATCAAAGTCAGAAATAAATTGCAGATCTAATGCAAATTCTTTCACTTGGTACTAGACCAATATGTGTCAAACTGAGTTATAATCCACTAGTGAGTCTAAAAGTTAATATGATTGATCAGAGTTGATCAATTAATCAGAATTGGTGATTTTAAAATAAAATAGGAAGTAGAAAAGGTTATCATGTATATAGTGCAGCCAATAAAGCACAATGTAACAGACTAGAAAACAAAAGAAATCAAAACAATTCAAACAAATGAAAAAAAAATAGTGCATCTAGTATAGTCAAAGGTAAGTGGTGTTTGTAAAACTTTCTGTATATAATGGGCCTAGGAGATAAAATGATTTGTTTTTTGGAGGGTAACGGTCTTAAATGTTGCAAAGCACTTAACTAGGCTATTTGTCTTTAGCATTTCCAGAAGAAAATATCACTTCTAATCAGCTCTCTTGACTCTGTTCCATTTAACTCATTTTTTTAAAAACTCATTTTAATAGTTTTTATATATTTACAAAAAATAAAGAGAACAGTAATATAATTGAGCTCAGCATTAACAGACTTAAATCTAAGCCATATTTCTTCTCTGTCCTCCACTTTTTTCTCCTCCATATGGGTGCCAGTTTGAGTCTCAGCTGCTCCACTTTGAATCTGGCTCCCTGCTAATGCACCTGGGAAAGCAGCAGTCAATGGCCCAAGTCCTGATGCACCCATGTAGGAGACCCTGAAGAAGCTCCTGGCTCCTGACTTTGAGCTGCCCCAGCTCCATCTGTTGTTCCCATTTGAGGAGTGAACCAGCGGATGGAAGATTTTCTGTGTGTGCGTGTGTGTGTGTGTGTCTACCTCTGCCTCTCCTTCCTGTAACTGTTTCAAATAAATGAATAAAATCTTTTAAAAAATGAAGTATAGCTGCAAATATCATACATTTATAGATGTATATGTATCTACATCTATGTATATGTATATGTATCTACATCTACACACATCTATGTGTGTATATATGCACATATACACATACCAGATATACTTATCAGATAAAAAGCATATAAAGGAAATTATCAAGTTGAATTGGGATACATGCCTGAATACAAAACAACATTTTTGGAAGTATTTACTTTATCCAAAGGGATAAACATCACTCATTGCTTTAAACATAGGGATGTTGAAGATGCCCATAACCTGCTAGAATAGACCAAATTCTCTTCAACACATCTAAGTTAGAGAAATCCAGTGGATGGAAGATCTCTCTCTCTCTTTCTCTTTCTTTGTCTGCATCTCTGCCTTTCAATAAATAACTAAATTTTTAAAAGAACAAAAAAAAAAGATTATGAATGTGGCTACACCCCACCTTCCCCCTTATTTATTCCCCACTTCTCTCCCCAGAGGTAACCATTATATTGGAATTGGTGTGCATCATGTACATATATAAATGTGTTGTTTTATCCTCAGGTATCATTCAATGCCTTATTTCCATACCTGTTTTGGCATATGTCCGTTTGCCCTGTAAAAAATCCTTACATTGATTTCATAAAGCAGAATTATAATGAATATCCCTACACATAATCTCCTGTGCTTGGGAGCAGTAAGGATTTCTCTAACTTAGATGTCTTGAAGAGAACTTGATCTATTTTAGTAGGTATGGGCACCTTCAACATCCCTATGTTTAAAACAATGAGGCTGAGCATTAGTCTATGCTCAAGAATGGCTTGTTCCATCCACAACACTTCAAATAGCAGGATTTCATTCCATTCTATGGTTGAATAATATTCCATTGTGCACTCATACTACATTTTAAAAATAGTTTATTGGCCATTTTCATTTCTTACCTTACGTCTTCCTTATTGCCTTTTTTGAGATGAAGGAGGTTCTTTTGCTTATTGATTGGCAGAATTCTTAATGTACTGTGGCTACTATTCTTGCCCATGAGTATTACAATTGTCTTTTCTAGTGTGTGGCTTTTCTGTAAACTTCATGTTAGTTGCATAGCAGTCTATTATTGGTTTAATGTAGCCTACATTATCAAACTATCAATTTATAGATTATAATTTTTCATTAAAACAATTTCTCATCATAATATTAAAAACAAGATCTGCGTTGTCTTTCAAAGTTTTATAATTTTCCTTTTGATATCATCTTTAACACATGATAAATATATTTTGTGTCTGGAATGACTTGCAAATTTGGGTTAATTTCTATTTAGTCAATAGTCTCAGCACTATTTATCAATTGCCATGTAATGTGATTTACAATTCATGTGCCAAACACTCAGACATGCAAGGGTCTTCAAAACTCTATTTTATTTATGTGCTCTATTTTTCTAACCCTGTGCAAATAACAACTTGCTTTAATTATTTAGTTTCAACAACTTGGCACCTACTGAGCCTTTTCCTCCCAGCTCCTCCTCCCTCTCAATGGTTTCTTCTATACTTTTAGACTTTTACTCCTGTATTTAAAATTTATAAACAGTTTTTAAGTTTTTATTAGAAATTTTCTTGAGATTTTGACTGAAATGAATTTGAGTGAATACTTGCCATATTTATAATATTGAGAATTTTCCTGTCAACAAGACAGCCTAATGATCCATTTATCTATGCTTTTAACTTCTGGTTTTTTTTTAAATTTCTATTAGTTTTATTCTCAATAATCTTAGTTTGTTTCTTTTACACTGTAGGTTTTTATTAATTTGTAATTGCTAATTTCTTATGCATAGAATTAGAAGAGTGCTTTATATATCATTCCTGTCTCCATGAAAGCTGTTGAATTTTTAAAATTATAAATATTTTCCATAAAATCTATGGGTTTATATTATTGATAATACTGTTTATTATAATTATAATTTTATCTTGTCTAATTTTAAGCTTCATACCATTGATTTCTATGTCTTTTGTTAATGTATTAGCTAATTTGTCTGCAACTAATTCCTGCTGTTAGAACTGTTATCATGGATATATATAGATTTTTATCAACTTTTTCTGCATTTATAGAGATAATTATAATTTTTATCTTTTAATTAAGCAAGATAAATTACAGTAATATACCCCCTAATACTGATTAGTTACTACCATCTACAATTATAATATTTATTTCATACTTCTGGGTTCGGTTTGCCTGTTGCAGAACAAATTATCACAAAAATAAAGGCATAAAATAATATAAATTGGGACATGTATTTGGGCTAGTGGTTAAGATGCAGTCATTTGGACACCAGCATCCCATATCAGACTGCCTGGGTTGAGTCCCAACTCCACTCCCAGCTGATTCCAACATCCTGGGAGGCAGCAGGCGATAAAGTAGTTGGATCCCTGCCACTCACATGGGAGAAAACCTGGATTGAGTTCCTGGCTCCTGGCGTTTTTTGTGTGTGGGCATTTCAAGGGTGAACTGGAAGGGAGATCTCTGTCTTTCTCTCTCTACCTTTCTAATTAGTAAATAATAAATTTTTAAGGAAAAAATGTATTATTCTATAATTTCTGAGTCAGCAATACAGTAAGAGGTTTGCTAGAATCTCTGCTCACGGAATCACCAGGAAGAAATCAAGATGTTGGTCAGGACTGTGATCTTAACTTGTTGCTGACAGAGCTGCTTCCTAACTCATTGTGAAACTGACAATCCAGTTTCTTCCTAGAGACTGTGGCCACTTTGAACTTTCATGGGCTTCCTTACAGGAGGCCAACAGGACAATCTCTCACTTTAGAATCCATCTAACTAGGTCAGGTCCATTCAGGATGGTGTGCCTTTTGACTAACTCAAATTCAACAGATAGAGACTTTAGATACAGATGCAAGATTCTGCTCCAGTGCCAATATGCTGTCACACAAGCACACAAATGATGCCCCATCATATTCACAGAATGTTCTTGCGCTGAAGAGGGGGACATAGAGCAAGATGAGAATCTGGGAGGTCATCTTGAAACTCAGCCTACCACATTTCCTTAACTTTACTTAGGAGTTTTTTATGCTCATATGTGATATTCATATATCATTTTCCATTCTATACTGACCTTATGTATTTGGAGCACAAACTTAGTCTTAGTTATTACTATCTTGGGGAACATCGCCTCTTGTTTCATTCTCTGGACGTATACTTTAATATAAGCAATTATGTTTAGCATTTTCAAAGTACTGCTTCAGCTATAATTAAGTGCTTTCTTTCTTTCATTGACCCATCATTTCACTCTCTAAACATCAGGTCCAAATTAGAATTATAACAATATTCTCAATTTTACCCATCATGAACACTCTGCAAGAAAACATGATACATGCTTGATACAGTTTGCAGATCATGGACTCTAGTTGGAATACTACGTATGAGTTTAAAATTCGCCATTTTACACCATTATATTTTTATTAAATTACTTTCTAATTCCTGCTTATAGGGACAATTTTCAACAGGTAGTTTCATGTTTTTGTACGTTGCAGGCTTTCCAAGGAGACAGGACTGGCAACAACTGTTAGACAATGTTTAAATGACAGCATGTCTTGGAGGTGAAAAGTAGTACTGCACAAGGGAGATTTAGAGACCTACTCTGTCTGGTATCATTTCTTATATCCAAGATAGACACCTCTTCCTCTTTTGCCTTCTCCTTCTGCTCCTCTTCTTCTTCCTCCTCCTTCCCAGGAAGAACTCTTTACATTCTAGTGATGGCTTTTCCTAGCGGACAATGTGCCTAAGGGCTCCCCTCATGAAGTCCAACCCCACTACACGTGCAGATGAACATTTTAGCATGGAGAACAAGTGCTGGGCACTCTGAGTAATGAGTCTGTTCTTTGATCAAATAACTTAAAAATTCCAGGTTCTTTTAGGAATAAGAGAGCTGTTAGTCAAGTCTATACACAGGGTTTTCTTAATAAGAGAGAAGAGGTTAAGTATCTGGTTATAAAAGGATTTTTACAAAGTAGAAAAGAAACACAACTCAAAAGTGGAGAGGTGGTGATTGTTCTTATATGCCCAGGACCTAGATAATAGGAAATTTAAAAAATGTCACAGAAAGTAAAATGAAAAGATAAGTTTGCTTTTGTACGTAGAGATAAAGGCTTATTATTCTGAAAGTAAGGATGGAATATGCTACCTTAAGAATCAGTGAGCACTTGTTCTGGGATCATAGAAGCAGGGACCCCATGTATATTATGCATATTCATAATATGTGTTTTCTATGAATGTTTGAAATGCCCTCATATTTAGGGTTGTAGCCGCTGATTATGCAAATGTGCTTATCTTCCAAACTTCCTTTTTTCCAAAAATAAAACTAATCATCTTAAAGTATTGTGTGCCCAGAGGATGCAGAGACCCTGACAGATAGAAAGTGTTCCTTACTTCCTTGTAGTTCGTAATCGTGTCATAAAGAAAAAACAAGATGGTAGGGGAGAAAGGAATAAAATTTCTATAAACTTTAGAAGATGCTAAATTAAATTAAGCTCATCGTTTGTCATTTACCCAAGGAACCAAAGAGGATTTAGGAATGGAAGGAGGTGGGTAGAAAATCACTCATAAATCGGATATTGCAACCCAGGAACTCTTCCCCACTTCCTCCTCCTTCCCCGCAGGATACTTCTCCAGCTGTCATTTTAGTGATCGATTCACTTGGTGTGTGTCAGCCAACAGAATACACATCCTCTCTTCATCACTCACTACTTAGCCCCTGACTGGCCATCTATAGCTGTTTGCAGAAGAGAAAGAAGACGGGGAAATATATGGGGAAGGAAAGAAAGAACAGGATGTTCCCGTTTAGTCACTGGGATCAGATGCTAAGGAAGAGGAGAGCCATGGATATGGACGCTGACACACAAGGTCTTTCAATTTTTAAGTAAGTTTTCCCACATGATTCCCTTTTCCTTGGCTGCTTTGCTGGGGACCCCTCTTCTCCTGTGGTCGCCAGTTATTGCACTGCTCCAAGTGAAGCCTACCCTACTAAATACCGCCAGGGGTGCACCTGGCTGTTCTTTCCTTTCAACAAAATTCTGTCATTTTGTTATGAGGACAGGTTTATTACTGATATTTCTCATGCTCCATTCAAAGACTTGTTTGACACTGAAGATATGAAAAAATACAGATTTGAAAGTTTGAAGATATAGCAGAGAAAAAGGACTGCTGACAAGCATTTTGGTATTTGAGTAACATGTAAGACATTTCAAGTGTTTTGGATTTCATGTTCCCATCCACCAAATCAACAGTATATTACTTAGAGAAGTGAATTTACATTTTTCTTCTTCTATTTTTGTCTCTTCCGAACATTTTAGCCTAAATATATAGTGTTAGTCTGACATCACGTTTATTTTGTTACTCAAGGCATATATAGAATTGAGTTTTGTGGTTTAGTTTGCTTAAACCCTTGGTTAAAAACTAAACATTTCAGGGACAAAAAGGATAAGAATATCTTACATTTATTGAACATGTCCAAGAAATTTATTTTTAATAACAGAGCCACAGATGGACTGCCATCTGTCGGCATATGGCATTGGCTCTTACAGCAATGTTTACATCTGGGGGGTATGGCGCTTCCTTGAGAGAACAAGAGGCACTATTGGACTAAACACGAAGACGAGTGATTTTACGCTCATGAATATTGTACATTTGCTAAGGATAGAATCGGCCTGTTTATATGCATACAGTTTTCATATATTTGGGTGGATAAAAAAGAGAATCTGCCCATTGAAATTCTGTTATTACAATGAAAATAATTTTAATTTTGAAGTTGCTGGTTTTTTCTTCTGTTAGGCAAAATTATTTGTATGTAACAAGCCAGTCAACAAATCTTATTGTTGTTATACATTCAATTTTACTCTCTCTTATTCCCAACAGTTATTAACATGATATATTAATTTCTAGAAATTTCAACTCTCAGTTTTATTTTATTTAAAATCTTCTATGAAAGACATGATTTTGATTCTTCAGTTACAAAAATTTCAAAAAAGTTACCTGAGATAATTTTCTTCTGTTTTAATATATATAAGTATTCTTATACATAATTATCTTGCCATTTTGAAATATCTAATAATTTTTATTACTTTTCATGATAAAAGCACTAAACTGGTTTTTGAAAATTACCACACACAGAATTGTAGTTTGTTTATTTGCAATTAATTGTTTGATCACATGCAATTTAAATAAATTCTGATTAATATTACCTTTTCCCTTTGTTAATACAAAACAAGTTCAAAATAGAGCTTCTGTTTTCTTCCACACAGTATGACAGAAACTCAATATATATGTTTGCAAAATCACACAAATTGAAAACTCCAGTAAATACGGATTGCGAACATTCAATAGTGACAATGGTTGTGATAATAATGGCAACTACCCCTTTATTCTCTGTAAAGTAGATACTTAGAGGCTTTAGAAGCATTTTTTGAATCTTGAAAGGAACCCTCCAAAATAATAATTTTCTACTAATTATTCTTGAGAAAAAAATGGACTTAATGAAGTTAAGTGATGGGCCTAAGGTCACAGGAACTGTAATTATCAGTATCAGTTCAATGATGTATATTCTCTCTACTGTATGATGCTGCCTCCCTCCATGAAAAAATACTATTGGTAGGTAGCCATCAATTGATGAAAAGGGAAAAATTTCAACTGCACTGCTAATTATACTGTAATTGAAATCACAATGAAATAGTAATTTCTATTTATCACTCTGAATGTTTTAAGTTTAATTATTAGTCTTGCCAATAATTAGAGAAATGGCTAAAATCATATTTAAATCAGGTTGGGTATGTATAATGAGTTTTGAAAATGCCAAGCAAGATTCCTAAAATGTTCATAGTTTTTGATCCATTGCTCTGTTTACTGAAGTTTTAAAAAATTAATGACATTAAAATAACAGAGACTTTCTCTGCAGAATACATTCAAGAAGACAGGGGGAACAAGACAAATTAGCTTGAAAACAAAGATTGTTAAAGCTTATTACATAGTACATATTTAAATGTCTTAATGTAAGCTGTATATACTGAAAAAGACGATCATAAAATATCTTAACAATGTAGGTATACTATAACAGGAGATTGCATAGCTGTCTGTATTCTTTCTTAGAAAATGTTCTTATTTGACTTCTGAAATAGTTTCCCAATTTGTAGTATGAAGACTGCAATAGAAATGCCCTTATAGAATTTATACAAATAAAAATTATTTAGTATAAGATATTTAAATCACTGCCTGGGACATAACAAATGTTCAATAGCACTAGATATTGTGTGATATTTCATTACATGAAGTTAAAGGAGCAGAAAATGTCATCAGTGCTGTGATAAAAGGCATTACAGAGATACACAAGAGCAAGTAGGCAAAAATGAAAATTTGATGGGTTAGGTAATTTGATGGGTTAGGTAATTTGATGGGTTAGGTAATTTTTATGCTTAATATTTGCACTCTTCCCCCTGGATTTTTATTGATATCTATAATTACTATTTACCTTTTAAATTATACTCAAAGTCATTTTTGAAAGAAAATATGGAAGGTCTTCAGAAAGTTCATGACAAATGAACATTCTGAGAAAAACTGCATGGATTTCAAAATTTTTCTTGCAGCAAAATAAACTTCTTTAATTCAATTTTCCCATAAATATTTTGAAATCCCCAGGTATTTGCAGAAGAGAGAGAATTGTGACTATTCAAAAGAGAAAAATTGAACATTACTGAACTAATTTTTTCAACATATTGCTTTTGTTAAAGGGATGAAATTTCCTTAATGGAAAAACAAAACAAAACAAAAAACCTTTTTCCCATCAACAATATGCTCAATAGGTAATACTATCAGAAATGCAGTTCCATTTTCAAAATGACAGCAAAATGCTGATACCAATAACTTCATATCACAGCTTTTAAGAATTGAGAAAATAAATTTATCCCAGAAAGAAATGTTAGAAGGTATCAGGGACATGTAGGTGTGTGTCTGTGAACAAGTTCTTAAGTGCATTAGGAATCCACTATGCTTCTATGTTAGATATTTTGGAGTTGGTAACAAGTTTCTCTTTCACTTAGAATTCACTTAAACCACAGGATAATGGCAAATACATTTTTTATATCAAATTTCATTCAGATCTTTGAATAATTCTCTGGATCAGAGGATACCAAATGGCACTGCTCTGAGAACTGATTACACTGGAATCATGTAGGAGCATTTGTTAGTAATGGAAGCTCCTGAGTCCCTCCTGCATCAGTCAGAAAGTGTGTCCTACAAAGATGCATTTCTAGAATAAATTCAAGGTGAGTGTGATGTGTGGAGCATTAATTCATTATATTAAATTTCTGACCTTGGGGCCAGCGCTGTGGCACAGCAGATTAATGCCCTGGCCTGAAGCACCGGCATCCCACTTCCTATCCAGCTCTCTGCTGTGGCCTGGGAAAGCAGTAGAAGATGGCCCAAGGACTTGGGCCCTTGCACCCACATGGGAGATCTGGAAGATGCTCCTGGCTCCTGCCTTCAGATCGGCGCAGTTCCAGCCATTGTGGCCAACTGGGGAGTGAACCATCAGATGGAAGACCTCTCTCTCTCTCTCTCTCTCTCTCTCTCTCTTTCTGCCTCTCCTCTCTCTGTGTAACTATCTCAAGTAAATAAATAAATCTTTAAAAAAAAATTTCTGACCTTTTAAGATTATGTCTTCTCTTTCATCAGAAATTTCATCACGCAGAACAGACTCCATTCTAACTAGTTTAAAGAGAAATGTTTATAATGAGGTAATGAATGACTAAGAATTCTTGGGAAACAGGGTGAAACCTCTCAGAGCAACACTCCAAATCTAGAGCAACATGGGAGTTTCTGCCCATCCCAACAGAGGCTGTGAGAGGAAGAAGTCGCTCAATACAAACATTGGCAAAACAGATACTGAACCCATGGCATTTCTGTTGTAATCCAAAAAACAAACTGGATGCCCCTTGCCACTCCATATGAACTCAGTCTTATTTTCAAATATTGTGCAAACATTTTATATTCATAGTACAGTCATCATTTCCAGAAATTTGATGAAAATTAGTCTGCAGAAATTTTTTCCTAGCCTCTTCAGTCCAGAAAGGGACACCAGAAGAAATTTGGGCAAAAATATTGAATATGCCCAATTAATACAACTGCTACAATCCTCGGGTTTTCTAATCAAATCTCAATTTAATTAGTTTGCAATGTATACGATTTTCTCTTTTTCCTAATTGATGCCAATTTCATATTGAAATACCTTCTCATTCTTCTAAGTTTTCACATAGTTTAACCTGGATCATCCTGTCTACATGTGTCTTTTTTCAACATGTCCTCTGGATATCAATTACCTTTCCCACTGTTCCAGAAAAAAAAATTGCATGGAATCCTTTGTTTCCTGACATGGTAAATTCTCCAAATTTAGTGTCATTCTTTGCAAAACACAGTACTTAGTCCCAAGAATCAGTTTCTCAAAAAGGCAGTGAACTTTGATATTCTTGATATATATACCAAGTATTTAATACTATTTATGAAATTAAATACTTTAGTAAAGAATTGAATGCTTGGACTTCTTCTCAAGTGTTGCAAGCACTATAGAAATGAATTTTTATGTAATTTGGAGATAATCATATTAGCTATAAAGTATATAATGCCAAACTTTAGTGTTGTCTCATAACATTGGATGCAAAGCCCATTAAGGTTAATTTTACAGTAGAAATCCATTGCTTTCCTTCTTAGAACACATCACTTCTGGCTACAAAAGCAGCTCCTCTTCTTTCCTGTTTGTATTCCAAGGGGCGCTGTATAACTATTTGCATATACCTACATTCCCCATGAATCTCTCCATTTTCAGAACGTAGAAAAAACCATTGTTGTATAAATCTAACCTTCTAGTTACTCTGGATCTTCACTCTCCTAGCCACAGGTGCCTAGAAGAAAACACACAACTCATGTTCTAATGGCTTTATGATACCGACCTCAAGAGGTGTCTTACAGATACCACCAATAGTTATCTCTTTGCTAGGAACAAGGTAACAATTGTATATCTTTTCTCTATCCTCCAACTTCTATTCTGTAATGTCCTATCCTCAGTATTATTAATAACCATGTTATCTATAGTAATACAAAGACAGGAGTAGCCAGAATAAAATTTTCCAGCTCCCAAACACACATTTCCCCACCTGCCTTTATCAGTGTTGCTTGTATTTCCTCTTTTGTCCTTTTTCCATATTACCCAGGAACTATACATACTCTTTTTTTTAAAGATTTATTTATTTATTTGAAACTCAGAGTTACACAGAGAGAGGAGAGGCAGAGAGAGAGAGAAAGAGAGAGGTCTTCCATCCAATGGTTCACTCCCCAGATGGCCACAACGGCCGGAGCTGTGCCGATCCGAAGCCAAGAGCAGGAGCATCTTCCCGGTCTCCCACATGGGACCCAAGGACTTGGGCCATCCTCTACTGCTTTCCCGGGGCCATAGCAGAGAGCTGGACAGGAAACAGAGCAGCCAGGTCTTGAACTGGCGCCCACATGGGATGCCGGTGCTCCAGGTCAGGGCATCAACCCACTTCACCACAGCGCCGGCCCCTATCCATACTCTTATCTGAGGCCAATTTCTTGTACCTATTCCATTACCTTTTGCCTCCTCAAGGATACTGCCTTATTATTTATTCCTTTCTCTGAAAATTCATCCAGTTTTCCTTCCTCACTGGGTTATTTCCATAAGTGTAAGACATATTGCTTTCTCATACTTTTAAAGTAAATTTTCTCATGACCCTCTTCTCTTTCTGACTACCACAATTCTCAGTACATTACCACAAAACTAAAACCTCCTTAAAGTTGTAGTCTATGTGATTATTTGAATTCCTCCCATTGTCCTCGAAATACTTGAAAATATGCTTTTATTCCCACAATTCTACTGGAATCATTTCTTCATCATTACCAGTGACCTAAATGTTGCTAAATCCAATGGGCAAATCTTTGTCTTGATATTATAGGACCTCCCAGGAGGAGTATTTGGCCCTGGCCATCATTTCCACTCTCAGAATCCCTTTTCTTCATTTAAAATCTGAGACATCACATTTCATTATTTCTCCTTCTACACCACAATCCATTCTCTTTCAACATGCCTTGTATCTTCTGGTTCATCAACCTAACTGCTTACTGTTAGAATTTTTGGTCCTTGGCTCTCATTCTTCCTCTCTTTTCTCTTTATATTCACTGTTTAAGGGATCTTATCCTGTTGCCCTGGCTTAATTAACATCTGTGTGATAAAACTCCACCAAGACCTCTGCTTAGTAGTGTAGACTTACGCAATAACAGCCCCATGGAACATCTCCACTTGATCCACTAATATCATTCAAAAAGTATTGTATCTGAAACTAGGCTACTGATTTTCTTTCCAGTCTGTCGTTCCTACAATGTTGTCCATCTCAGTAATACTACTTTTACACTTGGTTAAGGGGGAAAAAACTTTGGAATCATCCTTAACTCCTTTCTACACACACGCCTTATATCTGTCAGCAAGTCCTGTGAGCTTTGCTTTCAAAATATATCCCCTATCAGACAACTTTTCCACACCTCCACCAACAACACTCTGGGCAAAGGTGTCGTTTGTCAAGATGATCCCTTGCCTGGATTGTGTTAGTAGTTTCTAAATTGATCCATCTACTCTCTTATCCATCTGCAGTGTATGATTTGCACAATCTCAAGAATTATTCTTTTAAAACACAAATCAAAGCATGTCACTCCTTTTCCTAAAACCTCCTCTGTCTGCTCTCGCACAATGTATTTATTTCAGCTTTCACGGCCATACTCACCTTTCTCTACCTCTATAAGAGGGTTACACATGTAAAACATTGAATTCAAAGGTGAGCAATCAGTATAGTAGAAGATATTATATAAGAAAACGCTTATGTGTGTGTTAACTTAGTCAATAGTTATTTAGCTCCTTCTGTGGACAACTATTGAAGGCATAAAGGATATACTTTTAAAGTGGAAATAGGAGGAACTTCACCCTTTGATGCTAATTATCAAAAAAATCAATATGCAAATAATCAAACAAATAAATAATTACAAAAAACAACTGAGAAAGAAAAAAATCCAAGAAATTCTAAGGGCACTTAGTAAGGAGACCTAGTCTGGGAAATTTTCACTGCAAAAGCAATGTTGTTACCAAGAATTGAAGAGAAATGACCAAGGGCTAGCAGAAGAATTATGTAGCAGGGCTGTGAGAAGGGAAAGAACAACTCAGGTAAGGTAGCCATATACACCAGACTAATTATTCTTCTTGAGCACCTGTGAAAATTAAGATTGCAGGTCAATGTTTTTCTAGGTTCTGTGGGTCACATTAGGAGCATCTTACAAACAGCATGTAGCCTTGAAAGGATGCAATCTGATTAAAAAGAATAAAGTTTTGCTTCAATAGATGAAGCTGGAAGCAAATTTTTTCTTCTCCAAACAAGTTGCTATGTAGACGTGGCAGATCCATTAAGTTTGGTGCATTGTTTCAGATACTTTGGACCACAAATAACAGAAACCTCAAATTCATTATGTCACATAATAGGAAATTTAAGTGAAATGGCCTACAGGAAGAGTAGCCCAAATTCTTCTCAGGAAATCAGTTCATTCTGTCATTCTGCTCCACTACCCTCAGGGTTAGTTTATGATTAGGCTAGTAAAAAGATGCCTGCTGGCTTTGCAGTCAGTCAAGCCTTACAGCCTTGTTCTTCTAGCTCTCTCTTAAGAATGGTGAAATAATTCATTAGAATCCTAACAGACTTTGCCTTCCATCCCAGCACTGATATTTGAGTCACTTCGACATTCTTCACCCAACCAAGCAGTTAGAATCCTCATAACTGGCTTAGACAAATCAGTGAGAGTAGAATGGATATTGGGAGTCTATCACTATGATTGCTGGCTGTGGGTAAAGTACAAGGTCACTTCCACACACCAGTGACACAGTGGAAATTAAATGGAGGTTCATGGGGCCAGCACGGTGGCATATCGGGTAAAACCGCCACCTGCAGTGCCAGCATCCCATATGGGTGCAGGTTCGAGTCCCGGCTGCTCTATTTCCGATCTAGCTTTCTGCTATGGCCTGGAAAAGCAGTAGAAGATGGCCCAAGACATTGGGCCCCTGCGCCCACATGGGAGATCCGGAAGAAGCTCCTGGCTCCTGGCCCCTGGCTTCGGATGGACACAGCTTCTGCCATTGTGGCCAACTGGGGAGTGAACCAGCAGAGAGACCTCTCTCTCTCTCTCTCTCTCTCTCTTTCTCTCTCTCTCTCTCTTTCTCTCTCTCTCTCTCTCCCTGCCTTTCCTCTCTCTGTGTAACTCTGAGGATGTTTTATCTCCACTATTTAGAAGTCACAAGGCAATCTGTCCTCCCTCATTTAATTACATGTGAATGATAGTGAACATCAGTGAGTAATGGAACAAATGCCCTGAGTGCTAATCATGTTGCCTCAAGATGGTTTAGGAAAGAAAGTATTCACTTTCTTTGTAAGATCATACATCACTGCCTAATTTAGGAAACAGTATGGCCAAACCTTTAGATAACTGACTGGACCCAGCACAAGTAAGGTAAAAGTCCTTTAAAAATGAAAAATACACTTATATTCTGGACTTTACATTGGTTCCAACTGTTTTAGAGCCAAATTCATACATGAACGTTCCAACTTCCAATGTGACTGTATTTGGAGATAGAATCTTTGTGGAAGTAATTGAGGTTAAATGAAATCATAAGAGGGAGCCCTAGCCTAATAAGGCTCATGTCCTTTTAAGAAGAGTAAGAGACATCTGAATGTTCTCTGTTTCTCTCTGCATTAGAATAAAGGAAAGGCCATGTAAGGACACAGCAAGAAGGTCACCAGGTACAAGCCAGGAAGCAACCCTCATCAGAAACCAAATTTTCTGGCACCTTGGTCATGGACTTCTAGTCCTTAAAACTCTGGGAAAAAAAATTGGTGTTTAAGCCACACAGCATATAGTAGTTTGTTATGGCAACCCAAGCTAATAAATTAAGCTTCAAACAACTGAAAATAATCAAGTTCATTAGCCAGCTTTAAGTATAACGACTACAAGCTTCAGCTACTTTAAGAGATGAGTAAAGAAAGTCTTTTTACAAAGTGGCATTTACTTGAAGGATTCCAGAGAGAGGATTTCTTATACACCCTGTACAAAAAAAAGCATTTTAATCATAAAGAAAGTTAAACAGGCTTCATCCACAAGGTGGCTTTGGTTGCAAATGGGTTGTCTTATGAGAAACAGGTGAAAAGTAGAAAAATTGTAAGACTATTGGAAAAACTCAGACAATAACCTTTGGTGGAGAATTTCACTTTTCATTAAAATGCATTTTGATATAGAAGGCCATAGCATCTTTGTTAACAATAACAACCTAATAAAAGATATACCATGATATTTTATGACTCTGTTGGAGAGCAGTTGATTCAAACAATCATTAAAAAGTTAATACCTGGGTGGGCATTTGGTGTAGCAGTTAAGATGACAGGATGGCCAGATCACATACAGGAACATCTGGATTCTATACCAAGCTCTACTCCTGGCTGCAGGTTCCTGCTAATGCAAAACCTGGAAGACGGCAGAGGATGACTACAGTAACTGAGCCTCTGCCATCTACATGGGAGACTTGGAGTAAATCCCTGACCTGACCAGCCCAGCCATGGCTATTGTAGACATTTGGAGAACCAGCATGTGAACATACACCCACCTGCCCCTCTAATTAATGAATTTAACAACTGACATCAAAGAGGTATGAACCTGTCATAGGTGGACAAAGAAGAGCAGATACTTCAATACCTTGGAATAAGAGTCAGGTGTGCATACAGATGTGCATAAGAGACCTTACAGTAAATGGAGAGATTTACAATGACAAAGAAAAGCAGAGGTTTTAATGGCAGTGTTCATAACAAGATAAATTGTAATCTGGAGAAGGATCAGATGCACAAATAAATATTTTAGCAATCCCATTCCATAGAAATTCCAATGAGGAATACCAAAGAAACTTGCAGAACCAGCAATGGACATGGGCCAAGAAGTAATGATTGCATAGTCTCATGGCACCCTTCTGAAGCCTAATACCACAGTGAGTCAAAAGCAAGTCAATCTGGAACCCAGATTATGCCTAGCTCACATCTGCAAGGGGTTAGGGATTAACCCCTCTGTGGCTGCTACTCTGAAAGTCGAGGGTGGGGTAAAGGGCAAAGTTTAATCTCTAAAACCACATTTGATACCACAGCAACACAATCAAAACTTCAGACCAGATCTTGGTGGAATGTGGTGGAGCAGCTCTTTACCTTACCTGCCTGATGGGAGAAAGGGCTTTCACACCCTAGATGATAGATACGAAGACAGAGACAGAACACTCTAATATCCATTATTCTTTAGTAAAGACTACATGCCATGCTGTCATGTGAACAGATTAAAAGAAACAGGAAAATGTGTCCTGTGATCAAGAGTAACATTAATCAACAGAAGCAAAATGTCAGATAGTTCAAATTATGCAATAAATCATGACAGACTAAGATAACTCTCATGAAAGTATTAAATAACTTATTTAATAAGTATTGAACATTACTCATCAAAAGAATGAATGGAGATAGGAAATACTTAGTAGAAATGTTAAATAAATAGGAAACCAAATTGACATTTTTGAACTGTAAAAGTACAGTAAGTATGAACATTTATAATTGTTTTAACAGCAGAACAAACACTGGGTGAACATCAAGGGAGGGCAATAGCCACGACCCAGATAAAAGCACAGAAAGACTGTAAGATGGAACAACGTGAACAAGGGATTATTATTCTATAGGAAAATATGAATTTAACAAACATCATTTATATACACTTTTAGAATAAGATGATATAAAATGAGGCAGAAAAATACTTGAAGAAATAATGGGCCAAAACTATCACACTGACAATAAGTCTCAATACATAGGCCCAAAAAGCACAGAAAGCAAACAGTAAAAATAAAAAAATTTATAGCTAAGTACATCATAGCTAAACTTCTGAAAATAAACATAAAAAGCTCAAGAGCAGCCGCATAGTAAGACACAATGTTTATGGAGGTAGGGGGAAGCAGGTGGCCACAGCATCTTTTGAAGTGTTGGAAGAAGAAAAATGCCAACCTAGGATTCTATACCTATAGAATATTCATTGAAATGAAGGCATAATAGAGAAATATATGGATAAAAAAACTGAAATGATTCATTTGTGCTAACCAACACTGCAACAAATGTGAAAGCAAGATTTTTAGGCTGATATAAATGATAGCAAATGGAAACTGATGCCTAGAAAAAAAAAACAATAAAATCAAAAATGGTTAATACATGGAAAAAAGTAACTATTATATTTGTAGTCAAATGTTAAAGCTAGTTGGGGACCAGCCTGGTGGTGCAGCAAGTTAGGCCACACTTGCAATGCAGGCATCCCATATGGGTGCTGGTTCAAGTCCAGGCTGGTCCACTCTGATCCCGCTCTCTACTAATACACATGAGAAAGCAGAAAACGGCCCAAATCTTTAGGTCTTGCATTCATGTGGGAGACCTTGATGGAGTCCAAGCTCCTGGCTTCAGCCTGGCGCAACCTCAGTCACTGATCTATTTGGGGAGTGAACCAGAGGATGGAAGAGCTCACTCTTCCTGGCTGTCTCCTCTCTCTCTCTCTAACTCTCCCTTTCAAATGACTTAATAAGTATTTTTAAAACTCTTACAGTTAATTGACTTTTAATGAAATATATACATATACTGAGTGATTTATAGCACATACAAATAACATACATAACAGTAATAGAATAAAGCAGAAGAGGGTAAATAGAATTATGCTGTCATAAGGTCCTCACATGATTTGTGAATTGCTAATATGTTAAATCAAAATAAATAATGATAAACAAATGATAAATATTATGGTTGCCAGAGATACTATAAAATAACATGACCAAATATATAAATGTTATACAAAGTATGTATAGATATAAATAATATGGCTAAAAAGTTAATAGAGGAAATAAAGTAGAAAACTGAAAGTATATGGATACATGACAGTGCATTTGTCAGATCTAAAGAATTTTGTATAACATAGAATTCATGAAAATCTAAGAAAATATCATTAAGGAGTTGGGGGAGCCCATCATAGAATGCAGATCATAACAAAAATAAGCATAACTTCATTGCAAATGTCTGAAACAACCTCACTGAGGACGATAAAGAGAAAGTCGCTGACTTATATAACCTTAGAATTGAATGGAAAATGAAAGACTAAAGATAAAAAAATTATATATAAAGACCATTCTGCTGTTGATAAAGTTATTTCCTACAGGGCATGAATCAAGACTCCTGATATTGCTGTAAGTCTAGATCAGAATAGAACAAGTAAGTGAGTGGGAGATGGCTGATGGGAAGCAGGGGTTTCCATTGTTGGAGTGAGAGTTTGCAGATAAAGGAGGGGAAAAGCTGGAATAATCCCTATGAGAATGGTTTAGAGGTGGAGACACCAACAGGATTATGTTAAGCATAATAGAGATGTCACTAATCCCAAATGGGAATGTTTATGGCTATGGGTATATTCATGAGTCAGTATACACATATACGTTCTATTGCAGAGGGCCTAGAAACATCAATAGTAATAAAAATGAGCCTATCTAGTATCTGCACTTTGGTTTCTAGTGCCATTCTCCAATTAAAATAAAGGACCTGGATTTTTGGAGAAATGTGTGATAGTAACACTGTGTCAGAGAATATACAAACTGGAGCTTGGAGCATCTTGTAGCGCCATGAAGTAAGAAAGGGTTCACTTTGTGTTCTGTGTCGCTCCCCCTCTTCGTGGAGGAACGACACAGGACCCTGCGCTGTTCTTTCGTCTGCTCGGCCCTCCCCGGGTTTGCTGCTGGTTCTTCCCGGGTTGGCTACTGTCCCTTCCACCTCCGTGGAAGGGCAGTTCCCCCTGGCCACATTCCCCACTTCCGCAGGGGAGCGGCACACTGCCGGCCGGCTCTCTCGGGGGCTGCACAGGTGTTCCCCTTAGATGTTCCCCTTAGATGTTCCCGGTGCATGCCGTCTCTCTCCTCCTTTATAGTCCTCTTCCACCAATCCCAACTCGGCTGCCCACACGCCGAGTATGCTGCTCTCCTCCAATCAGGAGCAAGTCCTACAGTTTATTGGTTGAACTGGAGGCAGCTGCGTAGAAGCTGTTTTCTTCTCTCCCAGCGCCATATTGTGGGAGAGCAGATGCACAGAATAAGTCTTAATTCCAGTAACTTAGTCTAGTCCGGGTTGCTCCCCACAGTTCTGTGTGGGGGCAAACTGATGAAATCTTTACTTAATATTTACTAAATTGATCTTCTGTATAAAAAATGAATCTTGATGTGAATGGAATGGGAGAGGGAGCGGGAGATGGGAGGGTTGTGGGTGGGAGGGAAGTTATGGGGGAGGAAAGTCATTGTAATCCATAAACTGTACTTTGGAAATTTATATCTACTAAATAAAAGTTTTAAAAAAAAGAAAGGGTTCCAAAGTAGACAAAAATAATAATATCAAAGGAACGCATATAACAGGTGCTGCCTGTGGTACCAGCTTCCCACATGGGCAGCAGTTGTAGTCTCAGCTGTTCCACTTTCAATCCACCTCTCCATGGACAGCAGAAGAAGATGGCCCAAGTGCTTGGGCCCCTGCACTCTTGTCGAAGAAGTGGAAGAAGCTCCTGGCTCCTGGCTTCTGGCTCCTGGCTTCAGCCTGGTAAGCCCAAGCCATCACAGCCATTTGGGGAGTGAACCAGTAGAAGGAAGACCTCTCTGTCTCTCTCTAACTTTGCCTTTCAAGTAAGTAAAAAGAATACAGGAGCCAACTGAAAGAGCTCCTTGGCATGGGAAATGCATGTAGCTGGTGCTATAGGTCCTACTTAGTGAAATAAAGAAGTTAATAAATAAAATGACATGAAATAAGACTTTTAATTCATAGATAATATGAATGTAAATACAGAAAAAAAGGATTTTCAACTTATTAGAATTTATAATTACAGTACAGAAAGATGATATATGAATCAACTAGTTTTATAAACTAACAAGTGAAAATGAGATAAAATGCTATTTATTATCAAAAACAAAATAGCTCATCAAAAAGTTAATGATAGCCAAGTCAGATCTCTGTAATGAAAACTATAAAATATTGTTGAAATGAGTTGACAAAGCCATAAATGAAAAAACATACCAACTTTACAGTTGTTAAGATGGAAATTTTCTGCAAATTGATCTATAAAGTAGAACAATCATGTCGAAATTTATACAGGCTTTTTTGTTGGTGGTGGTAAATATCGATGAGTCATTTCTAACAATTACATATATTTGCAGTGAATTCAAAACAACTAAAACACTGGGAAAAGAACATAGGAAATTTCTACTATCTGATTTCATGCCTTAAAAGTTGCATTAAATTAAGAAAAGAAGGCATTGGTATAAAAACAAAAACTAATTAAAGGAGAATAGAATTATACTTCCATTCCCAGTAAAGATGAACAACAAAGAGTAGATTTACTCTATTACCTAAAGCAACTAAAAACCTAGTGGGGAATTATATGTAATATCAATTTTAAGTGGATGAGATATCAGCTAGTGATCCCTAAGAGAGAGCAAAAGTTGCAGTAAAGTACATCGTTGCCCTAGCTTACTCCCCAGATAAAGTGTTCAAGTCACAGCTCAGTGAGAAAGAAACCAGTAGGAACTCACAGTAGCCTAAGAATGAAAAGACACAACTGAAAGACCAGGGATGCCAAGATATCTCGAGTTTGCAGAGCATCATAAGAGAGAGGAAATGCCTACCCACATGGAGAGTTCCAGAGATCTTCAGAGGGTCACCCTTCAGTCTCCAGTTAAGTATTGGTTGTCACATGTTTATGAGACCAGGGGAGAACCAGCCCTAAATTTCAGTAAGAACCATATGTGAAGCTCACTGAGGGCTGAGATTGGTTCTCTCCTGCCAGCCAGATGAGAACATTTCATAATTCTTACAACATTGGATGGAGTACATTGAATAATAATGGCACAGAATTAGTCATAGGCTAAGTGTTGTATTGACTTATGAAACAAAGCTTAAGAGCAAGAACTTACCTGAAAAGATCAAATTGTCTAAATGTATTTAAGATTTATTTTTATTTATTTGAAAGGCTGAGTTACAGAGACAGAAACACACACACACACACACACACACAGAGAAGACTTCCATCCACTGGCTCACTTTCCGAATGGCCACAACAATATCTCTTAACAACAAAAACACACTATAGATTTTCTCAAACATACAAAAGCTGGAAGTATTTACAGCTAGTACACCTGTACTATATGAAATGTGAAAGTCCTTCAGGCAGAATAAAAATTACATCTGATGGAAACAGGTTTAGAACCAGAGAAGTCCAGAAAGGGTGATTGTATTAGTCAGTCTTTCATCATTATAATGAAGTACCTGAGGCAACTAACTTAATAAAGAGGAAAGGTTTATTTAGCTCACAGTTTCAGGGATTCAAAGTCCAAGCAGTATGGCACAGTGAGAGGCCTGGGTAGATGACAGAGCATACAGAAAAAGGGCCAGGAAGCAGAGAGAGAGGTCAGCCCAAGTCAGGCTTTTAAAACAACCTTTTCTCCTGACAGCCACTGGCAGAGGTGTGCTTCTAATGATCTGAAGACATGTCTGTAGGCTCGACCCCCTAAAAGTCCCACCACCTCCCAATAGTACCATCTTGAGGACCAAGCTTTTAACTCATGGGCCTTTGAGAGACATTTGACATCCAGACTGATAACCAAACTACAGCATTTTATTCCTGGCCCCAAAGGTTCACATACTCTCATAGTGCAAACGCATTCATTCCAATGGCCAGCCTTCTGCCACAACGTGAAGCCATTCTTGAGATGTTGGTAGCCAGCGTAGGAGTCCTAGTTCAAGTCCTGGTTGCTCCCTCATTGATCCAGCTTCCTACTAACCCACCTGGAAAAGCAACAGAAGATAGTCCAAGTAATTGGGACCTTGCTACTCATGTGGGAGGCCATGATGTATTTCCTGGCTCCTTGTTTCAGAGTGGCCCAGAACTCCTGGTTGTTGTGGCCATTTTAGGAGTGAACACCTCTCTCTCTCTCTCTCTTTCCCTCCCTCCACCCCATCACTGCATTATAAGTAAGTAAATCTTTTTAGAGATGCATTCATTCCATTACTGTGAGTCCCAAGGTCTTAATGTTTCAGCACTGCTCAGAAGTCCAAGGGCAAAGTCTCACCTGAGACTCAATGCAAGCTCTTTTAACTATGAATTCCTGTAAAATCCGTAACAGGTTACACACTTCAAAATACAGAGGCAGGATAGGTACAGGGCATATATTCCCACTACAAAAAAAGAAAACAGGGGTAGTGGAACAATAGCAAGACTGAAAACCAGCAGGCAAAAGCTCCAAATCTGACAACCAGGGCACATCACAGCAAGCGAGGTTTGCCCCTATGTCATTGCTAGTCACAGCCATGTGGCATCTCTCTCCAGACGTGTGCAGCTTTGCAAGCCAGGCATGACACATTGCTGGTAGCTCTTCCTTCCTCAGGTCTCTTTGGTAGCTCCACTGTCACAGTTACACTAGTATCACCCCATCCAGTGGCTCCATGTATGAACTTCAACCCTGCAGCACAACTCTGCCTGGTCCCATGGAAGCTTCCATGACCCCATAAATCTTGCACTCTGTATACCTGCAAAACAGCACCATTCAGATAATGCCAAGGTGTGCTGCAGCATGAGCAGCATCTCAGCCCTCATGACCCACAGTTGCAGTTGAGGAGTGCTTTGCTGGCTAAACCCAAGGAAATAAACTCCAAGGTGATCTTGTGCTAGCCTGTGGAAAGTGCCTGGGATTTCACAAAACAGTGCTGCCTTTCAGGACCCTAGGCCTATAATGGGAGGGGAAGCCTTGAAGACTTCTAGGATGCTCTCAAAAATTTTTGCATTATTGCTTTGCCAATTAACACATGGCTTCCTTCTAACTGCACTAATCTCTTTAGCAAGAGGTTTCTCCATTGCAATCTCTTGTCCCCAAAATACATTTTCTTTGCTCTTTTCCTGGCTGGGGTATAAATTTTTAAGTCTTTTCGTTCTGCATCCTTTTACTCCTAAGTTTCACTGTAAAACACACTGAAAGCAGTCAGTAACACCCATGCTGCAGCCTGAATTCTTTGTGATGTTGAAACCCCTCCTGCCAAATAAACTAGTCCATCACCTTGAAATTCCACCTCCCAGAAAGTCTCAGGGCATAGACATAACGCAACGAAGTTCTTCGTCATGATGTAACAGGGTGGCCTCCAGTCCAGTTCCCAATAGAATCTTCATTTTCATCTGAGACCCCATCAGCATGACCTTTGCCATCCACATTCCTATCAGAATTCTAGGCTATGGAACCCTCACTAGAATCTCCTAGAATGCTCTGCTTACAGCATTCAAGGCTTTCTCTAGACCACTCCTCCAAACTCTTCCAACTTCTTCCCATACATCAATTCCAAAAGCTCCTCTATGTCTGCAGGAATAGTTATAGTAAAAATCCCGCTGCCCAGTGTTTATCTCCAGTGATTCACAATTCAAAAATACTGAGGAAACGAACTTAATAAAGAGGGTTTATTTAGCTCATAGTCCTGGAGTTTCGAAGCCCAAAATGATACGGTACATAGCACATAGCAGAGTGTATGCAGAGGAAGAATCCTGTAGGGAGCCAGGAAACAGAGAACAAGAGAGGTTTGAACCAACTCAAGCTTTTATAACAATCTTCTTTCCTGAGAACTGCCGTTCAACAATATACCTCCATGTACTTGTGTATAGAAGAGAATTCTTTTACTGATTTAAAAAATCTTTTAAAGATATTTGGCAAATTAAAGCAAAGCTGGTATGAATTATAGTGGTGGTTAGACCATACGCAGATGGAAATTCTGTGACAACAATAGCAAAAACACAAAAAGTAGACATGAAAGTGCACTGTTTTCAAGAAGCTTATACTCCATGTGAAAGAGTGTATCACTTGGAGGTAAATTACAAACTACAGTTCACTATTAATATATGACAAGATAACCATGTATAGTATAAACCATACAGCAAACATATAAAGCAATGAATAAAATAGATCATATAAAATATGCAAATAATATAAAAGAAAATATAGAAGGACAATATAATGCATATGGCAAAGAGAAAAAAATGGAAATGTGATAATTTTACACCAAATTTCATTTCAATTTAAAGACAAAGCATTTCAGATCAAATATAAAAGCAAGACCAAGCCAAATATTGTATATTATCCCCCAATAAACCTCCTTCAAATAAAACAATTTATGAATTCATTTGAAAGTCAAAACAACAGAGAGAATTAGCATCTTTGGTTCATTCCCCAAATGGCTGAAACAGCCTGCTCTGGGCCAGGCTGAAGTCAGGAGCCAAGAATTCACCCTGTTCTCCCACATGAGTGGCAGGGACACAAGCACTTAGGCCATCATCTACTGCTTTCCTAGGCTCATTTGCAGGAAGCTGGGTCTGAAGTGGAATAGTTGGGATTCCATCTGGTGCTCCCACATGGGATGCTCATGTCACAGAGGCAGTTTAACCAGCTATAGCACCCCACCCCAACACTTTGACCAATGAGCCCAACTTAAATATAGACACAAGAGAAAAACAATGTCTCTAAAAAGTGGATAACATAGACAAAATGGAAAATTACTAGAAAGATGCAACATAACAAATCTTTTTCAAGAAAAATAATCTGAATATACCTTTACCAAGAAAATACTTCAAATTGTAGGGTGGCATTGTGGCACAGTGGGTCAAGCTGCCACCTGTCTGAGGCATGGGCATCCCCTATGGGCACTGTTTCAGGTCCTGGCTGCTCCATTTTCAATACAGATTCCTGTTAGTGCACCTCAGAAAGCAGAGGAGGATGGCCCAAGTGTTTGGGCCTTTGCACTCATATGGAGACCTGGAAGAGACCCCTGGCTCCTGGCTTCAGCCTGGCCCAGCCCTGACTGTTGTGACTATTTTGAGGGTGAACCAATGGATGGAAATTCTCTCTCTCTCTCTCTCTCTCTCTAACTCTGTACTTCAAATAAAGCAATCTTTAAAAAATACATATTGGTAATTTTAAAACTTTCTAAAGAGAAAATTCATGCTCAGATGACTTCACTGGTGAATTCTACCAAATATTTAAACAATAATTATGACTAATATACAGTTCCCAATTGATGGTATGAGGCCAGTATTGCCCCAGTGCTAAAAACAAAGACAAAGATATAAGAGAAAGTTGCAAACCAATATTCTCTATAATCACAATGTAAAAACTGTCAGGAAAGTATTCGAGAAAATTTTATCTGGCAGCCTATCAAAAAACATTATGCATCATGACCAAGTGGAATTTATCCCAGGAATGCAAAGTCACAAAAAAAAAAAATCAATGTAACATGCCTTCTCACTGAATACAAAATTAATACTACATGATCATCTTATTAGAACAAAAAATTGACAAAACTCAAGTCCACTTTATGATAGGAAATATTCAACAAACCTCACTTAATTGAAACCTGAGGTGAAAAAACCCTACACCTAACAGCAGAATTAATGAGAGAATTGAATGCTTACTGTTAGAGATCATGAAGTCCACACTCACCACTTCTATTAAACATTGTGTAAGAGATTCCAAACAGGATAATTAAGTACAAAGGAAAGGGGGTAAGAAGAAATGGTAAGGAATCACCCATATTAGGAAGGAAGAAGTCAAACTATCTCTCCTTCTATATGGCAACCGCTTGTACACAGAAAATCTTGATCAATCCACCAAAAGAAACTATTAAACTAACAAATGAGTACATGAGGTTTGAAAAACACAAGATTAATACAGACAAATCATTTGCATTTCTCCACATTAGCAAAAAACAATGAAATTGAGAAAAAAATGTCCATTTGCCATTTGTAATTAAATCAATAGTAACAAAATGCTTAGAAATAAGTTTAATAAAAGAAATTCAAGACTTGTACCTTTAAAACTAGAAAACATCAATGTAAGAAATTAAAGACCACTCAAATAAATGAAAAGATCAAAAGGCAATATTTATAAAATAGCAAGAGTCCCAAAACTGATCTCTAGATTCAGTGCAATCCTTATCAAAATCTCACCTGATTTCTTTGCAGAAAATTACAACTTGATCCTAACAGGTGAAAATGACAAGGAATTCAGAATATCCAAAACAATCTTGAAACAGAAGAAATTTGAGGGACTGATACTTCCTGATTTTAAGGCTCCACTAGTCAAGACAGTGTGAAGCTCGCATGAGGATAGACATGTCAATAAATGGAAATGCATTGAAATCTCTGAAATAAATCCTTAATGTTATGGTCAATTGATTTTCCCCAAAGGTGCTGAAAGAGTTCAGTAGGGAGATGAAAAATCTTTTCAACAAATGAGGCTGTAGGAGGAAGCCATAGAAGAAGGAAACCACTACAAAATAAAAGGCAGAAAGGATAGGAGAGAGAATAAGTGTACTCTCCTCCCATTCTCTGACAGCATTGCTATGTTATGATCCCTCAAACCAAACCAGAACAACCTACCCAAAGTTAAGGAACACAGTTGATGCATCTCATAAACCATAGCATCTTTGAACATCCAGAATCAGAAGTAGGATCTAGGGCCTATACAAAGAAACAAATGGGAAAATTTAGAATATCAAATTAGATTAAATTGTGCCCATCTTGATACTCTAGGATAAGCTTTCCGCTTCAAGATCAATAACGTTAGTCCATAAAATCACAGGGATTGTAACATTCTACGATTCTGGGAATTAGGTCACAAGCAATGCTGCAGAGCCTTTATTTTCCCTGTCGCTATCTGTCAAACCATTCTTTTGATACAATGCAAATTAAACAATAAGTGCCCCCCCACACACACACAACTTGTATACAAATATTCATGCTATTGTCATTCATAATACCACAATGTTAAAACAACCCAAACATGGCCTTTGTAAATGAATAAAATATAGTATATATAGCTACAATGAGTTAATAAACAAGAGGAAGTGCCAAAGTACTGACATGTGCACAGCATGGACAAGCTTTGAAAACATCGTGCTAAGTGAAAGAAAGAAGCCAGTCACTAAAAACGAGTTATATGATTCCATGTTATGAAATATCCTGAATAGGCAAAACAAAAATATAGAGATAGAAAAAGATTGCTGGTTGTCCATTGCCATAGGTGAGAGGCTGAGGGGCAAATGGGAGTGACTGTTAACAGATACAGAGTTTCTTTTGAGGGTGACAAGTGTTCTAAATTAAGTTAATAATATCTCAAATCAGCTGTTTAAAAAGGAGTTTGCCTGACACACTTAAATGATTGTGGAAGGACAGTGAAGTCAGGATGGGCTTCCCTTCAGAGAGAAAGGAGCAAGGAGTGGCTGGGAGGGGTTTGAGAAAGGCTGTTATGGTACTGACAATGCTATATTTCTTCTTCCCTTAAAGATTTATTATTTATTTATTTATGTGAAAGACAGAATCTCAGAGAGAGGTAGAGGCAGAGAGAAAAAAAGGTCTTCCATCCACAGGTTCACTCCCCAAATGGCCTCAACAGCCAGAGCTGAGCTGATCTAAAGGTAGGATCCTTCTTCCAGGTCTCCCACACAGGGGCCCAAAGACTTGGGCCACCCTCTGTTGCTTTCCCAGGCACATTAGCAGGGAGCTGGATCAGAAGTGGAGCAGCCAGGAGTTGAACCTGTGCCCATATGGAATCCCTGCACTGCAGGCTGGGGCTTTAACACACGGTGACACAGCACCAGCCCCTGTATTTTTTAACCAAGTGGTGTTACATCAGAGTCCACTTTGTTATCATTCATTTAGCCATATATTGAGGATTTGAGAACTTTCCTGTATCTATGTTATACTTCTAAATGAAAGTTCTAATTAACTATGAAATAATAAGTGTATTTCTTTCCATGACAAAAAGAAATGGCAATTTTTTGGAACTGTTATAATCACCACATGAAGATAGAAGTTTCAAAAAGCATGAAGTAATTAAGAAGTTTAAATTCAACAAGAATTGCAGGTGAATTGAAAACTGAAAGAAAGGGTGGTAAGGGTTGCTTTTAGCTTTCTTGCTAGCAAGAATTCCTTTTAAACAGCAACCAGACAGATTTTGTGTAGACAAAAATAGATGTGGTTTCAATACATTGGGTCTGAGATGTCTTAAAGACAACCAGTTGAAGATAGCCAGTAAGAGGGTGTATACATGTTGAAGCTCAGAAGAGATATCTAGTTTGACTTCTGCTGGAATTTCTCAAGTTGTGCACACACTGTATCTTTCTTCTGCCCAATGTGTGTCCAAAGAAGGCTTATTCCCTATGGGATGCATAAACTGTATCTTTTGACCTCTGGGCTGGAATATCCTGGTTGGACTGGTCAGGCGGGAAGTTCCAGAAGAGGATTTGAGTGTGCAAGCAGTTGGGTTCATGCTTACGGGTGATAAAAGCTCCCATCCTTTGCTAGCCACAGGGTGCTTTACCAACTCTTAGATTTCCCTTATCCCTTTTCACACCTCTGTAAATAGTCCTTTATTAAACTCTCCTTAATTGGTCCATGTGAGTGTACCATCTGTTTCCTGTCAGGATCTTGAGTGATTCAGTAATTGGCAAAAGAAGTGGTCCCAGGAAGCACCCTTAAAATAGGTTACTGGGATTGGATAGCTACCATATTTGACACACTCACAGACAGCTTTTTTCCTTTGGAGACATGGGACACTGATAATCTCTGGCATGCTGTGACATCATGATTAGTCAGATTATCATGGGTGGTGGCATAAGATGGAGTGCAGATGCAGTGAAGGCGTTGGGAGATGGAGTGTCTTTGGCACTTAGTCACCATGGCAACAATGGTTATGACAAAGACTGTATCAAGAGAAAAAAATGGAAGATCTGCCTCATAATAGGAATGAAAAATCAGAAAACTTCTCTGGGAACTTTAAACAAGTCCTTTCTATCCAACAACCACAGGGCAGATATGAAGAAGAAAAATCAAGTCCAAGGACTGAATATAATTGCACAGCTATTGAAGCTAACTAAGTGAAAACACCCAGCTAGGTATCTGAGGCTAAGCTGAAGGACTCATGGGAAAATTATAGAACCCTAAAACATTGGGGCACACAAGGGAAAGGATAAGAAGTTTGAACCACCACCACCATCACCATCACCTCCCACTCCCCCATCCCCAACCCTCCCCAGCCTCCACCCCTGCTCCCACCCCTGGCTGCCAAAATCCAGTTGAACTTACCTGAGAACAGATGGGCTTAAGTATCTGAGGAGTGGTGATCACATCTAAAAAGCTAGTTAATTTAAGTCTGGGTTCAACAATAGCCCATAGTTACTGTGACAAAATGCTGGTATTCTCAACCTGGACTATTCGCTGGAGCCATAAGAAACCTTTACAGAATATTGATGTCTGGGCCCTATTTACAGAGAACATATGATTTAATCATTCTGGGATACATCCTGTGCACTGGGTTTTGAAATGCCCTAGGTGATTCTGGTGTGCAAACAGAATTGAAAAACCACTGTTGATGAAGGAGGAATCTGATAGTTTAGCAAAAGAAGTATATTAAAGTAGATTTATTTTGTGTCACAGGTTCCATTATCCTGGACCAATCACTCTGAAAGGGTCTGGAGGACACTCCCCTTAACAGGGCATCTTTGAAAATCTCTATGGTAAATGTGTTCTACAAGCCAAAGATGACTGACAGTGGGACATGCTGCAGCACATGCGGACTCCATATTTCAGTCGAAATCATGGAGAGGTTGGGCCAAAGGGCTTAACCATCAGAAGCAAGGTGCTTAAAACCACGTTAAGGCAAATGTTGAACTGATAGTGCCCTGATATGCATTAACTGGTGTCAATGATGTAGTGTATCATAGGTCTCTCCAAATGAAATAAATGAGCAGTTTGCAGATACCTGGCTTCATTTCAAAAACACAATATTTCTAGGCTTAGTGTTAAAAATTTCATTCAAATCATCATAATGGGAATCCATACCCTTTAATAACAACACCTAAGCCAATGCACAGGACCAGAGCTCCTCCAATGAAGGGGAGGTTGATTGCCTTTGAAAAAGGATCTACAAGATAGCCACTTATGAATGTTGTGTGTATTCCCAAAGCCTTTTGTGTGCTACATACAACCATTTACCAGAATGGCTGCACCCTGGCAAAAAGGAAACACCCAGAATGCCTGGAGGATTATTAGTTGCAAGCTCTGAATTGCTGTTAGTCAACTAGAGATTCCAAAGCAATGCCAGCATAGTTCACTCACGGTGGACATTTATGGAGGTCAGGTGGTAGATGTAACCTTGATTTGAATTCTTGAAGTGAGCCAAAAGTACCACTGACTTACTGTACTGGAAGGTACTGGTTATTACAGTAGGACAAAGCAAGTGGAAGCTTCAGGGTAGGCATTTGGCACAGTGGTTAAGACACCACTTGCCTACATTCTATATTGGAGTGCCTGGGTTCAAGTATGGACCCTGTGATTCTGACACCAGATTTCTGATAATGTACACCCTGGATGGCAGCAAATAACAGGTCAAGGGTTGGGTCCTTGCCACCCACGTTGAAGACCCATCTTGGAGTCCTGGAACACTTTGGCCATTCTTGTGGGCATTTGTGGAGTAAGTGAAGTAACCAGCAAATGATTGACTGAGCTCCCTCTTTCTCTCTGTCTCTCTCTCTGCCTTTCAAATAAAATAAAAATAAATACATGAATTAAATTTAAAAGCACATCCACTGCCAAGATGTAAAACCAAAAGAAATAGTCCATTGCTGTAGGAAAGATAGAGCAGTATTACCATCCAAAGCTAGAATGATGTGTGTGGTGAGAGTTATGTGACATTATTAATGTATGCTCAATTAAATCATATTTTTGCTTGATGAAAAGCCAAGTGAGTCTTACAGAATAACCATGGACTGTTACAAACAAAATCAGGCAATAATGCTTATAATTTCTTTGTCTTCAGCTGCATTATCTTTACTGAGGAAAAATCAATTATTCCTGATGTTTTAATGGGTTCTCAAAGTGTGGTTCTTGAACCAGCAGCATAAAGCATCAACCAAAAACTTATTAGAAATGCAAATGCAAATTCTTTGGCCTTTCTGCATATAGACAAAATTAGGAACTCAAGAGGTAAGGCTCAGAAACCTGTTTCAACGTGTCCTTAGGTGAATATTTTGCACTTTTCTGTGAAACACTGAATTAGATATGCTTTCTTCACAATTCCTTTCAGCAAAAGAACTAACAAGGCTATATACTCATCTTCACTGTCCTGTCGGTTCCCATGCTCTTTTTAGTAACATAAACTTGAGAGAACGTAATCACCTTTGTGTCCCATAAATTATACATTGATCTTGACATTGATGACCTTATGCTAATTAAGTCTACAAGCAAGAGACAGCAAGCACTCCATGGCTTATTAAGACATAATAATGCCAAAGACGGATAAGCCCTTGGAAAGTTCAAGAGCCTGAGCCTCTCAGACTGATAGTTTTATGAGGCTTTCATGGTCTGGTATAAAACAGGATATTTCCTCCAAAGTTGAGAGATGACTTACCAAAACTTGTACCCCTACTTTTCAAGGGCACAAAATTGTTGAGCCTTTTTCAATGATGGAAGCAAAAATATGCTATATTTAGACATTATGATCTAATTCACTGGTTAATTGATAAAATATCCAGTTTAGACTTGGGCCTAAGGGAAAAAGGCTCTGCTGTAAGTCTATGCTGTAGTGCACAATGTCCTGCCCCTTGGGTCTGAGGACCAGCAGAAGCAACTGTTTCATTAAAAACTTGTGTGGATCTCCTACAAAATTCCACAAAGCAGCATAAGTGCATAGAATTCTAGAATTTTGATGTGAGGCCATTTTATACTTTTCTGCCAATGATATCCCTTCCCTTGAAAACTGGCCTCACATTTGCAATTGGACTCATTTGAATATCAACTATCCCATGTGTACGAGAAAGGAGCTGCTCATTCTGAACTGGTTAGTACGTTATGTTTTTCAATTAAAATTAGATGTTAAAGACAAACAGCAGCTAGATTTACGTGCATATTTGAAACAACTGAAAAACTAGACAAAACATACGAAACAACAGCCATGAGAGATACTCATCCCTGAAAGAGAAACAACAAAGAAGGCAGGTCCTATGACTTTCCTAAGTTACTAACAGGAGAGAATTTCCAGGCTGTCAGGCTAAGAAGGGACCATGAAAGAACCCAGAGAACTCAAGATGGCAACATGGTGCTGGGAGTTTGGAAAGCAGAAGACATCTAGAGTGCACACAGCAGAGTGCAGAAGAGGTGACAGATGGAGATGGGAGAGGGTCAGAATCCACAGAAGCTGCCTTGGAGACTCTCTGCATATACTCAAATATGAGCCTCAGATGAGAGGCTTAAAGAACTTAAAGAACCGTAGGGACTACTCATCAGGTAGGGATCACCTCTCAGATTAGAAAAGCCCCTAATCCAACAGGAATCAGGTAGTGTTCTCAGGACCGTCTGATGTTAGTCATTGGCCGAAATTAGTCCTGCCACTGCTAGCAAAGCTGAAATGAGACCAAAAAGAATCACATGGTCTATGAATAACATGCCAGAAACAAGTTTACACATATTTACAAAGGTAAATTGTATGAGACTACAATATCCATTACTCAACTAGATAAACTTAAATATATCCACCATCAAAAAATAATAGGTATTTAAGCAAACAGGAAATGTGGTCAGTAATGAGGAGAAAAATAATCAGCTGAAACCACTGGAAAGTGGTGCAGGGGGTTATTTAAAACTGTTACTGTAATACTTTATCCATTTTAGTATTTTCTCTTTGTTTTGTTCTAGTACTATTGATTGAACTCTGTAATTAACACACAATTATTCTTAGGTGTTTAAATTTTAACTGAAAAGTGATCCCTGTTAAATATAAGAGTGGGGGCCGGCCCCGCAGCTCACTAGGCTAATCCTCCACCTTGTGGCACCAGCACACTGGGTTCTAGTCCCGGTCGGGGCGCCGGATTCTGTCCCGGTTGCCCCTCTTCCAGGCCAGCTCTCTGCTGTGGCCAGGGAGTGCAGTGGAGGATGGCTCAAGTACTTGGGCCCTGCACCCCATGGGAGACCAGGAGAAGTACCTGGCTCCTGCCATCGGATCAGCGTGGTGCGCCGGCCGCAGCGCGCCGGTCGCGGCGGCCTTTGGAGGGTGAACCAACAGAAAAAGGAAGACCTTTCTCTCTGTCTCTCTCACTGTCCACTCTGCCTGTCAAAAAATAAAATTAAAAAAAAAAAACAAATATAAGAGTGGGAATAAGAGAGGGAGGAGATGTACAGTTTGGGACATGCTCAATCGGACTTGCCCCAATTGGTGGAGTTAGAACTGTGCCAGGGGATTCCAATACAATCCCATCAAGGTGGCATGTACCAATGCCATATCACTAGTCCAAGTGATCAATTTCAGTTCACAATTGATCACACTGATAGGTCTAAGAGTCAAAGGGATCACACAAACAAGACTAGTGTCTGCTAATACTAGCTGATAGAATCAAAAAGGGAGAGAACGATCCATCATGGGAAGCAGGATACACAGTAGACTCATAGAATGGCAGATGTCCTAAATAGCACTCTGGCCTCAAAATCAGCCCTTAAGGCATGCGGATCCAGCTGAAAAGCCCATGAGAGTATTTTAGGCATGGAAAGCCAAGACACCCTGGAAAAAAAAAAAAAGACCTAAATGGAAGATCTTTGAAAGTGAGATCCCAGTGGAAAGAATAGGGACATCAAAGAAGGAGGTACCTTTCTCTGAAGAGAGGAGAGAACTTCCACTTTGACTATGACCCTGTCAGAATAAGATCAAAGTCAGCAAACTCAAAAGGCTTCCGTAGCCTTGGCAACTCATGACAACAGCCTAGGGAGATTACTGATGCCATAAACAAGAGTGTCAAATTGTTAAGTCAACAACAGGAGTCACTGTGTACTTATTCTCATGTGGGATCTGTCCTTAATGTGTTGTCCAATGTGAAGTAATGCTATAACTAGTACTGAAACAGTATTTTACACTTTGTGTTTCTGTTTGGATACAAACTGATGAAATCTTTACTTAATATATACTGAATTGATCTTCTGTGTATAGATAATTGAAAATGAATCTTGATGTGAATGAAATGGGAGAGGGAGCGGGAGATGGGAGGGATGTGAGTGGGAGGGAAATTATGGGGGGGGAGCCATTGTAATCCATTAACTGTACTTTGAAAATTTATATTTACTAAATAAAAAATAAATAAATAAAAAAATACTGTTACTGTAATTGCATACCACATGTTCAAATATCTAGAAGAATTATTGATCATATTAAGTAGAGACAATTGATTTTATTAAGGGATGAAATTGGTCTACAGATGGAACACAGAAACACAAATAACTGGATATAGTTAACGGAAGGTTACAAATTGCAGAAGAAAGCATTAGTGAATTTGACAAGTAGTAACAAAAACTAATAAAAATGAAACAGAAAAAAAGACTGAAAACTGAACATAACATCATTTTACTGTGCTACAATTTTAAGAGGATCATGTGTGATTAATTTATATTTCCAAAAGACAGCAGGACAAAAAATATTGGCAAAAATGACCAAAATTTATAAAAGATATATCACTTCTCGGCCTTTTGGCTAAGATCAAGTGTAAAAGATATGAACCTATAGATACATGAAGCTGAATAAACTTTAAGAACAAGAAACACAAAGAACAATAAATCATGGGAGATAATCAATTTGAGTAAACCAATAAGAAGATGTTGTGTAGACAAGAGCAAAAACAGTGAATTCCTCACCAGAAAGCAAAAATTTATGTGAGCAGATAGTGGGAAAATGGCTTAAAGTGATTAAAGAAAACAAACTACCAATGTAGAATTCTATGTCCACTGAAAATATCTTTCAAAAACAAACAGGAAATAAAGATGGTTTCAGGCATAAAGATGCTGAAACAATTCACAGCCAGCACCTATATTGCAAGAAACTCACTACAAAGAAAATTATACCAGGTGAAAATATGAATCAACACAAAAGAATGTAAGGCACAAGAAATAACTATATAGGTAGGTCTAAATACAAGATTTTTTCTATTAAGTTAAATATTTTAGGAGGAGAGAGAGAGAAAGAGAGAGAGAGAGCGAGCACTCTACTGGTTAATTCCCCAAATGCCCACAATAATCAGGCCTAGACATGCTGAAGCGTGCCTGCCAGCACTCCCACATGCTGGGAGGAATCCGAATCATTTGTGCCATCACCACTTCTTCTCAGGGTCCAGATTGGCAGAAGCTGGGGCCAGGTACTGAGCCCAGGTCCTCTGATATTGGATGCAGGCGTTTTAACAGGCAGCTTAACTGATGGACTAAATGACTGCTTCACCCATAACAAAAGTATTTTAAAGGTGATTAAATGTGAAATTTAGAAAAAAATCCATTCTGGGATTTATAAACTAAGTAGAACTAAAATGTACCATTACAATAGCAGAAAATTCAAGAAGAGAGAAATGGAAATCTAAAATATACAATTGTAAGATTGTGTCCTTCATGGAGAATAATATATTTTGAAGGTGACAGGAAGAATTAAAAAAATATAGCAGAAACTGAAATAATCTAACAAATAGTTTTAGTAAATGAAGCAGTGAAGGCAATGGAACAAAATTATAAATTTTACTCAATCCAATGCAAGACAGAAAAAAGAAAAGGAAAAGCAAATAAACATCATGGAAATGGAAAACAAATGTCAAGATATTAAATTTAAACCCAACCACACATGAAATATAAGTTGTCCAAACATCTCAATTAGCAAAAACAAAAGAAAAAAAAAAACATGGAGTGGGCTTTTGATGTAACCATTAAGACATTACTTGGGACACATGCATCCCATGTCAGAGTGTCTGCATTCAAATTGCATCTCTGCTTCTGATTCCAGCTTCCTGCTGTGTGCACCCAGGAGGCAGCAGGTGATGACATAAGTTGTTGGGTCCCTGCCACACAAGTGGGAGACCTGGACTGGGTTTCAGGCTTTGGGTTTTGGGCTTGAGGCTTGGCCTGGCACAATCCCAGCTGTTGCAGGCATTTGGGATATGAATTGATCAACTCAAGTTCTTTCTCTCTCTGTCTCTCCTGCCCTCTCAATTCTCTCTCTCTCTCTCTCTCTCTCTCTCTCTCAAATAAATGGAACAAATTGCTTTTAAATAATTGAAAAATCAATGACAAACAAGTACTATCTTTTAATAAACAACAAACTTTAAAAAAGCAATACCCAAGAAACACACTTTTTTTCCCCTCCATTTCTGATCCAGCTCACTGCTGATGTGCATGGGAAAGCAGCAGAGGGTGATCCAAGTGCTTGGGCACCTACACCCATGTGGGAGAGCCTGAAGAAGCTCCTGGCTCCTGGCTTCAGCCTGGCCCAGCCCCAGCCATTGCGGCCATTTGGAAAGAGAACCAATAGATGGAAGACCTCTCTCTGTCTCTCAGTCTCTGTCTCTGTCTCTCTCTTTCTCTCTCCCTCTCTTCATCACTGTAATTCTGACTTATAAAAAAATAAAAATATTGGATTTGTAGTTAAAAAGCCCATTTCCCTACAAAACACCCATGCAAGCCAGTTCCATTGGTTAATTCTAACAAGTATTTAAGGAAGAATAGAACAATTCTACACAAATTCATCAATACAATTAGAGAAAAGATAACACATTCAGTAAGGCAAATATTGCTCTGATACTAAATCCAAAACAGTTTTGCTTAAGCAATAAAGCAATATTGGCTTAACATTCTAAAATCAGTCAACACAATCTACCATATTAAAAAAAAATATAATCATCTTAATAGAAAAGCTGGAAAAGAATGCATCATTTATTCCTATTAAAAACTGCAAGGAAACTAGGAAAAGAAAGTCAGCATTATAAAGGACATCCTCAAAAGCTTATAGCTCGGCCGGCGCCGTGGCTCAATAGGCTAATCCTCCACCTTGCGGCGCCGGCACACCGGGTTCTAGTCCCGGTCGGGGCGCCGGATTCTATCCCGGTTGCCCCTCTTCCAGGCCAGCTCTCTGCTATGGCCAGGGAGTGCAGTGGAGGATGGCCCAGGTGCTTGGGCCCTGCACCCCATGGGAGACCAGGAAAAGCACCTGGCTCCTGGCTCCTGCCATAGGATCAGCGCGGTGCGCCGGCTGCAGCGGCGGCCATTGGAGGGTGAACCAACGGCAAAAGGAAGACCTGTCTCTCTCTCTCTCACTGTCCACTCTGCCTGTCAAAAAAAAAAAAAAAAAAAAAAAAAAAAAAAAAAAAAAGCTTATAGCTAATATACCTAATAATGAAAAACTGGATTTTCTTCCTGAGATAAAGAACAAGATATTTTTTCCACACTCATGCACTTGTTCCAATAGTGTCCTGAAAGTTCTATCCAGTGTGACAAAAATTAAAATAAAATAATAAAATAAAAGACATCCATATTTAGAATGAAGAAATAAATCTGTATTTTAGTATAATTCTTACTCATATGCACAGGAAATCTGATAGAATCCACAAAAAACTACTAGAAATTCTAGGCATGTTTAGTAAGTTTATCAATATATGAAATTTATTTTTATATATATTAGCAATTTAGAAATTGATAATTAAAATTAATATTTAATAATGTATCTGATAAGAGATGTAAAACACCTACATAGTGAAAATTATGGAGGAACATCATAGAATATTTACATGGCAATATGTACCATACTCATTTTCAAAAGAGCCAATACTGTTAAATGTCAATTGTCCTCAAACTTGAACTATAAATATATGCACTCTAAACTCAATCAAAATTCTGGCAGGCTTTTTGGCAAAAGTCAAAAGCTGATTAAAATTTCCTGTAGAAATATTGATTCTCAGGGATTGGTATTGTGATGCAGCAGGTTAAGTCACTGCTTGCACAACAGGCATCCCATGTCTAACTGCTTGTTCAAGGCCCAGCTACTCTGCTTCTGATTCAGTCTCCTGTTAGTGCACCTGGGAAAGAAGTAGAGCATGGCCTAAGTTCTTGAGTTCCTTTCACCCAGTATTTCCTGGCTTCAGCATGGCCCAGATTTGGTTGTTACAACCATTTGAAAGTTAACGACAGGATGGAAGACTTCTTTCTCTTCATCTTTATGTCTCTGTCACTCTGCCTCTGAAATAAATAAATATATCTTTTTAAAAAAGTAGCTTGAGGAGCTGTTACTATGGCATAGATGGTAAAGCCACTGCCTGTAGTGCTGGCATCCCATATGGGTGCCATTTTGAGTCTCAGTTGCTCTTCTTCTGATCCAGCTCTCTCCTATGGCCTAGGAAAGCAGTGGAAGATGGCCCAAGTCCTTGAGTCCCTGCACCCACGTGGGAGACCTGGAAGAAGCTCCTGGCTCCTGGCTTCCAATTGGCACAGCTCCAGCCATTGCGACTACCGGGGGAGTGAACCAGTGGGTAGAAGACCTCTCTTTCTGCCTCTGCCTCCCTGTAATGATGCCTTTCAAATAAATAAATAAATCTTTTTTATTTATTTTATTGAGATCCTTGGTTTATTGCAGCTCAATTCACAATAGCTAAGACCTGGAATCAACCCAAATGCCCATCAACGGTAGACTGGATAAAGAAATTATGGGATATGTACTCTATAGAATACTATACAGCAGTAAAAACAATGAAATCCGGTCATTTGCAACAAAATGGAGGAATCTGGAAAACATCATGCTGAGTGAAATAAGCCAGTCCCAAAGGGACAAATATCATATGTTCTCCCTGATCGGTGACAATTAACCGAGCACCAAAAAGGAAACCTGTTAAAGTGAAATGGACATTATGAGAAATGGTGACTTGATCAGCCCTTACCCTGACTGTTGATGAACAACTTAATACTTTATCCCTTTTAGTATTATTTTTGTTTGTTCTACTTAATACTATTGGTTGAATTCTGTAATTAACACACAATTATTCTTAAATGTTGAAACTTAACTGAAAAGTGATCCCTGTTAAATATAAGAGTGGGAATAAGAGAGGGAAGAGATGTACAATTTGGGACATGCTCAATCGGACTTGCCCCAAATGATAGAGTTAGAAACATACCAGGGGATTCCAATTCAATCCCATCAAGGTGGTATGTACCAATGCCATCTCACTAGTCCAAGTGATCAATTTCTGTTCACAATTGATCATACTGATAGGACTAAGAGTCAAAGGGATCACACAAACAAGACTAGTGTCTGAAAATACTAACCAATAGAATAAAAAAAAAAAAGGAGAGAACACTCCAACATGGGAAGTAGGATACACAGTAGACTCATAGAATGGCAGATGTCCTAAACAGCACTCTGGCCTCAGAATCAGCCCTAAAGGCATGCAGATCCGGCTGAAAAGCCCATGAGAGTATTTCAGGCATGGAAAGCCAAGAGACTTTGATAAAAAAAAATATGACCTAAATGAAAGATCTCTGTGAGTGAGATCCCAGTAGAAAGAACAGGTCATCAAAGAAGGAGATACCTTTCTCTGAAGGGAGGAGAGAACTTCCACTTTGACTATGATCTTGTCTAAATATGATCAGAGTCAGCAAACTCAAAAGGCCTCTATGGCAACTCATGACAACAGCCTAGGGTGATTACTGACGCCATAAACAAGAGTGTCAATTTGTAAAGTCGACAACAGGAGTCACTGTGCACTTACTCCTCATGTAGGATCTCTGTCCTAAATGCGCTGTACATTGTGATTTAATGCTATAACTAGTACTCAATCAGTATTTTTCACTTTGTGTTTCTGTGTGGGTACAAACTGTTGAAATCTTTACTTAATATACACTAAATCGATTTTCTGTATATAAATATAATTGAAAATGAATCTTGATGTGAATGGAAGGGGAGACGGAGTGGGAGAAGGGAGAGTTGCGGGTGTGAGGGAAGTTATGGGGGTGAAAAAGCCATTGTAATCCATAAGCTGTACTTTGGAAATTTATATTCATTAAATAAATGTTTTAAAAAAATTAGCCTGAACAATTTTGATAGTGAAGAATAAAATTAGAGACTTATATGACCTGATTTCAAATCTTACAAAATTATGGTAAGAAAGACAGTGTGCTATTAATATAAAGAGAGAGAGAGCAGTGGAACAAAATAGACAATATAGAAATAGAACTACATATAACTGCTTTTGATTTACAAAGCCAGTGTATAGAGACTGTCTTTTAAACACATGCCTGGAATCAATTTGACAGTCATGTGCAAACACAAATAATTTGATTCATATCTGACACCATGCACAAAAATTATAAAGCCAAAATAAGCCTTAAAGTAAAACCTAAAATTACAAAGATTTTAGAAGAAATCATAAAATTTCATGACTTTAAGTGAGTCATGAGTGGCTTAGATATAATAGACAAAGCATGATACCCATAATAAAAATTTTTTGACAAATTGGTTTCATGAAAATTTAGAACTTATGCACTTTGAAAGACACTATTAAAAGAAAAAACACAGAAGTGACAGTCTGGGGGAAAGTACCTGTAAATTAGATATCTGATGAAGGATTTGTTCCAGAATATGTATCAAGTCAGCAAGAATAAAAAGTGACACTTTTTTTTTTAATTGGCAAAAGATTTGAACTTATTCATCACCAAGAAATAATGCAGATGGTACATAAGCACTTGGAAACATGTTCAATATCACTAGTCATTAGTGAAGCACAAATTCAGACATTAATAAGTTACTACTGCATACCTATTAGAAAATCCAATATTAAAATATATGACTACTTTCTAGGAGGGTATTGTGGCACAGTGGAGTCAACCCCTGCTTGGGATACCCACATCCTATTAACAGAGTTCTGGCTACTCTACTTCTGATCAAGCCTCCTACTTACAGGCATTTTGGGAGGCAGCAGAAGATGGTTCAAGTGCTTGGAACCCTGGCACCCATATGGGAGACCCAGACTGAGTGCCAGCCTCCTGGTTTCAGCCTGACTCATTCCTGTGGGCATTTAAGGAATAAACCAGCGAATGGAACATCTCTCTCTTCCTCCCTCCCTCTCTCTCATTCTCTCTCTCTCTTTCTCTGTGTGTGTGTCCCCCTGTCTCTATCACTCTGCCTTTCAAATAAATACATAATGTCTCAAGTAGATTAAAAATGAATAATTTTTTTAAAATCACTCAGCAAGATTTAGCAAGTACTTAGAACAACAGGAGTGCTCCCTACACTGCTGAAGGGTATGCAAAGTGGTACAACCAATTTGGAGAACAGTTTGAAAACGTCTTTTAAAACCACACAATGTCTACTATGTAACATAGCTATTTGACTTAGCACTGGCACTAGTTGCCTTTTGCTGCTGTCACAAGTTGTCATAATTTAGTGGCTTAAATTGGCATAGTTTTATCTTACAGTTTTGGATGTCAGAAATCCAAAATAATCTTATGGTGCTAATAGCAGAGTGGCCTGAGGGCTACATTCCTTTGGATGCTCTAGGGCAGGATCCATGCCCTTTGCAGATTCCTGAGGCCACCACATTCCTCTTCTTGCAGCCCTACCCAGCATTCTCAAAGCTAGTAACATAACACCTTCAAATCTTTCTCTTCCTCACTCTCTCAAACTTGCTTCTCTCTCTTTCTCTAGATGGCCTCTATTTGCTCAAATTATACCTTTTCTCTGATTCTTACCTTCCTTCACTCTTCTTGTAAGACCCTTGTGTTTGGGACATGCTCAAGCTGACTTGCCCCAAATGGTAGAGTTAGAAACATACCAGGGGATTCCAATTCAATCCCATCAAGGTGGCATGTACCAATGCCATCTCACTAGTCCAAGTGATCAATTTCAGTTCACAATTGATCATAATGAAAGGACTAAGAGTCAAAGGGATCACATAAACAAGTCTAGTGCCTGCTAATACTAACCGATAGAATAAATAAAGGGGAGAGTGATCCAACATGGGAAGCAAGATACACAGCAGACTCATAGAATGGCAGATGTCCTAAACAGCACTCTGGCCTCAGAATCAGCCCTAAAGGCATGCAGATCCGGCTGAAAAGCCCATGAGAGTATTTCAGGCATGGAAAGCCAAGACACTCTGGCAAAAAAAAAAAAAAAAAAAAAAAAACACCAAACCCTAAATGAAAGATCTCTGCGAGTGAGATCCCAGTGGAAAGAACAGGTCTTCAAAGAAGGAGGTACCTTTCTCTGAAGGGAGGAGAGAACTTCCACTTTGACTATGACCTTGTCTGAATAAGATAAGAGTCGGTGAACTCAAAAGGCTTCCATAGCCTTGGAAACACATGACTGGAGCATAGGGAGATTACTGATGCCATAAACAGGAGTGTCAATTTGTAAAGTCAACAACAGGAGTCACTATGCACTTACTCCTCATGTAGGATCTCTGTCCTTAATGTGCTATACATTGAGATTTAATGCTATAACGAGTACTTAAACAGTATTTTTCACTTTGTGTTTCTATGTGGGTGCAAACTGTTGAAATCTTTACTTAATGTATACTAAACTGATCTGCTGTATATAAAGAAAATTGAAAATGAATCTTGATAAGAATGGAAGGGGAGAGAGAGAGCGGGAAAGGGGACGGTTGTGGGTGGGAGGGAAGTCATTGTGGGGGGGGGGGAAGCCAATGTAATCCATAAGCTGTACTTTGGTACTTTGGAAATCTATATTCATTAAATAAAAGTTAAAAAAAAAAAAGACCCTTGTGACAGCATTGGACCCAACTGACAATCCATTACCCTCTTCCCATCTCAAAATTCTTACTTGCACTTGCAACATCTTTTTGCCAGGTAAAGCAACATAGTCACAAGTAACACTGATGATTCTGTGGGTATCTTTGGGGAGGTACCCTGTGCAAGAAACCACACAACCCTTAACACCTGAATATTAATAGCATCCTTTAATTTTAATAGTTCAAAACTGGAAATTACACAAATGTCTACAGAAACATAAATGAGTAAACAAATTCTGCCATTCTCACGTAGTGTAATACAATTCAGAATAAAAATGAACAAGCTATTAATACATGCAACAATGTGATGTGTCTCAAAATAATTACACTGAGGGAAAGACAACAGATGCAAAAAGAGTACATCATATGTGATTTCATTAATATAAAATTTCATAAAATGCAAACTAATGAGAGAAAACATATCAGTGGTTATGGGGGTTGGTTTGGATTGTGATGATCAAAATAGAGAAATTACACAGGAGAACAAGGAAATTTTGGGGAGATTGATATGCTCATTATCTTGGTGATTATTTCACAGGTGAACAGATGGCAAAACTTAACAAATGTTACCCTTAATGTGTAGTATATTTTATTTCATATGTATCCCAAAAATGTTTTTTCTTAATTTAAAATAACATGCAAAGAAATTGGGGGAAAATAGCTGTGTCATGTGTTCTGGTTCAAAGGATAAGTAAAGTGCATGAGAAATAAGGTCATGCATATACCCTTGGAACCATCTCCTCCATCCTTTGTTGTTGCTTTTCTCAGAATCTCTTTTAGTAGCCTCATGGGAAGTTCCCTATGACCAACTAACAAACAGAAGAATATAACTGTAGATTATCCCATGGATGAATTGGCACAATAAACCAAACCAGCTGGATGTAAATTGTTGCTGCATTATAAGGACATTTAGGAGAAGACTTGAAAGAAAGTAATAAGAGAAATTCTCTCAATGAGAAGAATTTCTATGGCCTAAGCAATGGATTCACTGTGAGTCATAATTAGGACTAAGAATAAAACAGAAAAACTAGTGCGAAGGAACATGAGATCATTTTCACACATCATGTACTAGTTTACCGGAAGATATCCACTGTAATCAGTAACCACTGGCCTCAGTAATCAAGTAGACAAGATGTCTTAACTATTATTCTGATTTTCTTCTCAGCTATACTAGTGATTTTCAAGGGATCAAGAGTGATACGACCTTGAGAGTAGTATTGGAGGGTATGCTGAAGCTGCCAACAACTAAACGCAGCTCTGAATCTTAATGTGGCATCATCCTATGGGGCACTAGATAGCCATCTAGTAGTAAAGCAGGGATCAGGGTTTTGTTTTTTTTTTTTTTACAGTAGGAATTGACTCTGAAAGTGTATTTACCATTCATACCCATAACATTCTTGCCTTACTATTGACTTAAAAAATGCTGTAGCCTTTGCCAGACATTACATACAGTATTACTTCCAACCAGGGAACATGTTTAAAGGCACAAGAGAGACACTGGGCTTACTCTCAAATTCTTTGGTTATACCAAGTTACTCATCTTCTAAACCCAACAGGCTTGGAAAAGATGCAGAAGATTTGGTTATAGGATTGGCTAAAGAACAGAGAACAAAATTCATGGTACATGATCAGAGGGATATACAAGTAGTCTGCAAAAATTTCATGGAAAATGAATATCATGAAAAAGCTGTGCATGAATTTGAAAAAATCTTGCACCAAATAAATTTATTTTTAATTCCATTTTCCATAAACTTTTTGAAGTACCACATATTTTTCAAATAAATTACCTAAGGAATTTTTGCTGACCATCCCTGATGTCTTGGACTGAGTCTATTGCAATCACAGTGCCCAGGTTCCACCAAGGAACACAGTCATAGTTTAATTATATTGGATGCTCAGTCTCCATCTCAACAATTTTGCCATTTTAATACTGATAAAATAATAGGAAATTATTCTGTATATTAGGCCAAGTGACACTGGATTACAGTCCTCTGAAGGGAGAAAGAATTGTATCTGCAACTCCTGGCAAATATCTAATACTCCTTACCTACCAGGCCTGATTGATAGAAAACGCCAACAATATAATAAAGACCAACAAAAAATCAGAAAGGCTGTCACTCATGATGTAAAGGACATCATCTGGTTATGGATAAAGCTAAGGAGAACATGATATGGGTTCAGGAAGAAGGAAACTTTAGCTTCAGGACCTGCCATGAGCAGGGCCTGAAGAATCCATGTGTTACATTAATTTTTCTTCTATTTTTATTGTTTCTCCTACCATCTACTGTTACAGGGGAAATGGCAGCAGAGAACGACAACCTCGGTTCTTTGTCTCAAGTGAAAAGAATTTCCATGTGGACAAGGCAGAGAGAAAAACAAGACTTATTTAAGTAAGAAACTTCCTGCTGTAGAGGCCGGGCAGGGGATCCAAGAGAGGCAGATCCCCTGAGCTGTGAGGGTCTGAGTCTTTTAAGCATACTTTTGGGAGGGGGAAAAAAGACAAACAGAAAAATAGCTATCAGTTACAAGGCAGGGATAAAAACCATCAAAAGTCTAGGGTTGTAGTCTTTTTTTAAAAAAATTTTATTTATTTATTTGAAAGGCAGAGTTACACAGAGAGAGGAGAGGCAGAGAGAGAGAGAGGTCTTCCATCTGATGGTTCACTCCCCAATTGGCCATAAAGCTGGAGCAGTGCCAATCCAAAGCCAGGAGCCAGGAGCCAGGAGCTTCTTCCAGGTCTCCCACATGGGTGCAAGGGCCCAAGCACTTGGGCCATCTTCCACTGTTTTCCCAGGCCATAGCAGAGAGCTGGATTGGAAGAGGAGCAGCCAGGACTAGAACTGGCGCCCATATGAGATGCTGGTGCTTCAAGCCAGGGCATTAACCTGCTGTGCCACAGCTGTTGGCCCCTAGGGTTGTGATCTTGCCTTTCCTGTCTAGCTTGCTCATGATAAGACAAAAAAAAATCATCAGAAGAGTGGAATAACCACTCCCTTGCTATTTTCATGATGAAACTGAAATAGGCACTTTGATCCTTGCTCCAAATAATTTTTTGGGGGGAAATGCATTTTGCACCCTCTTAGAGGGACTCCCCTTTCCTCATTTTTCCACCGGGCCCAACCTTTCTGCCTACTGACCCATCTGACTCCTTACACTACTATCTTCTATGAATAGCATCACTGACAAACAGTTTAGAATTAGTGGGACAACTGAATTTTCCTGAGTCACTGATAATAAAGTAGCTGATGGGTTTCTGTGTCCCTGATGTTGGAAACATTTACTTAGTGGGGAGGGCAGGGCAGGCTGGACAATGACCAAGAGGATGCTGAGAGGCAAACAAAGGTGGACTATGCTGGACAAGCTTACTTCGCCCCTTCACACCCTAGATCTGCCCTTCCTCCCACAACCTACATCCTAGACTATATAGGTAAGCTCACTTGACTCTAGCCATTGGGATTCCATCAATGGCAACCACCAACAGAGGATCAGAAGGAAAAAGAGAGCCTAAATGGTGGTGCTCACTCCTCTGGTTTCCTCTCTGCAAGGCCACAGAGGGACATTAGAGTTGAGGAAGATGAAGGATACAAGATGAAAAGCATTCAGAACTACCCAGAACAGATAAAGGAAAAAGGTGGTTTATATTTTGCTATTTAAAGGAGATAAATTCATTTTCATATAGACCAATTATGTCAACCAGTGTCCCAAGATAAAACAAATGATCCATTCAAAACAATTAAACTAAAGTTTAATGAAAGCATGATTTACATAGAAGTGGACAGCCAATGTGGAATAGGGAAGCATTCAGACCATGGCAAAAATGTGAAGCCATTACTACTAGGGCCAAAAGGGAGGAATGTATAAAGTTAGCACTGAAAGTCAGTGAGAGCTGATTCCATAGAAGCAGGAAAGCCACTGGGAGCTGTGGAGTGGAGGAGAATAGAGACTAAATCAATCTTCTTCCCTCCTCTTCTCCCCTCCATTTCCTGCTGTGCCTCTCATTAGCCAAATACAACTGAAAGTCAAAGAACCAAGGAACCAGATGATGTTACTGGCTACAGAAGGCAAAATTCCAGATCAGAGAGCAATGCAGAGTCAAGTAGAAAGAAGTATATGAAATTATGTAGTTGGGATAGGGTGGTAGAATGGGGTGAGGATGAGAGCAAATAGATAAAAACCAACACACTAAGGTTGTTTTCAACTGATTTTGTTAATGAGCACAGCTGGAAACTAACGACTGAGTGGAAGTACATCAAGAAAATTTAACAATGTAAGAAGAATGTTCTGAATCAAAAATAGTAGTAAAAGAAATAATATTTTTAAAAGTTCTTTGGGGTCGGCACTGTGGCGTAGCCGGTAGAGCCGCTGCCTGCAATGCTAGCATCCCAGTTTGATTCCCGGATTCTCCACTTCTTATCCAGCTCTCTCCTATGGCCTGGGGAAGCAGTGGAGGATGCTTGGTCCCCTGCACCCACGTGGGAGACCAGGAAGAAGCACCTGGCTCCTGGCTTCGGATCCTCATAGCTCTGGCCATTGTGGCCATCTGGGGAGTGAACCAGCAGATGGAAGACCACTCTCTCTCTCTCTGCATCTCCTTCTCTCTATGTGTAACTCTGAATTTCAAATAAATAAATAAAGCTTTAAAAAAATTTAAATTTTTTTTTGATTTAATGTATCCATGACAGTTCCAAGAAGATGGGTTGATAGTACAATTTTAATTCTTTCTTTCCCTTGATCATGTAGTGCATGTTATCTTTTAAAGTTCAGAATAATGAATACTATTGTGGATTCCTTGGTATCTTTGTAATGATGTCTTTGAAAAAGGTAATTACTATAAATAGCCTACTTTCTGCTAAAGATTATAAAATTTTTATATAAGAACAATAAATCACAAAACAGTTTCCTCACCATTATTCATCATAACAAATTTCTGATGTAGCCAATTGGAAAAAATACAATTTTCCGAAAGTGCCTTTTTGAATTATTCAAAGTTTCTGTTGCAGCTAATTAATTTAGAGCACATTACCAAAATGAAGCAATGAAAATAAAATACAGAACAAAAATAGAAGTACAGATTATAGTAGTGCTTTTTTCTTTGCTACTCTGTTTTATATATCAGCTTCAAACAAGTAGAAATCAAAGTACTAAACTGCTATTCATTAAAAAGGCTTTATATGTAGTCAAGTATGTAATTGTAAAGATGACTTGATGTGCATTGCATATAATTTATATGTAGAACTATATAATTTATTAGGGGAAAGGTTTGTCACTGAAGCTAAAGTGCTAAGCAAGTCTGTATTAAATACAACACAATTTCAAATGCTTCCTTCTTGTTTTCCTCATCCTTTACTGCAAAAGGTAGCTCAATATCCATTCAACTGTTTCCGTTTCATATTTTTTTTCTCTTTTTTGAGACAGAGAAAGAGAAAGAGAGATACTAACTGCTGGGCCTGGTGGAAGGTGGGAACCTGCGTCTCAACCCAGGTCTCCCACATGGGTAGAAGGAATCTAACTACTTTAGACATCACTACTGCCGTTCAGGGTCTGAATTAGCTGGAGTCAGGAGCTGGAACCAGAAATCAAACCCAGGCACTCTCATCTGAGACACAAATATCTCAACTGGAATCTGAACTGATAGGCCAACACCTGCCCCTATATCTCACATCTAACATCTGATCACAAAAGATGTTAAAGCAAATCTAAAACCATCAAAAAGGAATTGTGAATGGTAATAAAGTAATCTATGTCTTAAGCAAAGACAAACGTTCGCTGCTATTCTTCAGATAAAAGCCACATATCCAATCCTTGTAACATTTTTCTTCATTTAAAGGAAGTTTAGACTCCGATCCTTTTGATTTCATGAAAGCAGAGACACTGAAGACTGAAAATTCTAATCCCATCTCTATCGCTAATATATTACATGACTTTAGGAAATCTCTCAAACTTCATCTCCTTTGTCTAAAAGATGATATTATCAATTTTGTCATATTTACTTCGCAGTCTTGTTCAAGGGAATAACTACCAACATCTGTTGGGTATATTGAAAATATTAAGTACTAGATACATATTTAATTATGATAGACCCTTTATAATAGTAAAGGATCGGGGCCGGCACTGTGGCACAACGGGTTAATGCCTGGCCAGAAGCGCCAGCATCCCATATTGGCACCGGTTCGAATCCTGGCAGCTCCACTTCCCATCCAGCTCTCTGCTATGGCCTGGAAAAGCAGCAGAAGATGGCCCAAGTCCTTGGGCCCCTGCACTCGTGTGGGAGACCCAGAGGAAGCTCCTGGCTCCTGGCTTTGGATTGACACAGCTCCGGCCGTTGTGGCCAATTGGGGAGTGAACCATCAGATGGAGGACCTCTCTCTCTCTCTGCCTCTCCTCTCTCTGTGTAATTCTGCCTTTCAAATAAATAAATAAATCAAAAAAATAGTAAAGGATCTACTGCAAAAAAAAAAAAGGAAAAATAAACCTTAGACTGGGAAACCTATCTAAGTGACTGGAAATTTTCTCCTCCAACTACTTGGAAATTTATGAATAAGCTTGAAAAGAAATTTTGTCATGGTTGCAAAAACAAACCAACTTGTCAAGCTTTCCAGTAGTATTTTTTCAGCGACTGAACTCTACACTCCAGCAAGATTTATGTTGAGGCAAAAATTATGCTGTGTTGCACAAAATTACAGAACATCTATTTATGCTACTTCAAGTGCATTGACTGAAGATCAAGAAAATAGTTTAGACTTATTAATAGACCTGAGGACCAGATGTTATGTGCAAAGTCTATTGCCCACACATTTTTAGTATCTTTTGTATGGGGGAAGTGAATGAAGAAAGTAAAATCTGTTGGAGTGTGGTAACACAGATGTTAGCTAGTATTGTAGTACTCAGTAAATATTTAGACCTCAATGCATGTGTAGGCCATTCCACTATGCCTTCCATTATTCACATACTTATATAATCAGTTCACTAATAATTGGAAGCAAAATCCTTTGCATGAGAGTGGGTGTTGTAGTGCAATGGGTTAAGCCACCACTTGGGATGCCCACATCCCATATCTGAGTGCCTGGGATGAAATTTCCCCTCCACTTCCTCTCAAGCTTCCTGTTAAGATGCCTGGGAGGCAGATGAAGTTGAAGTACTTGTGTCCCTGCCAACAATGTGGGAAACTTGGATAACATTCCTGGCTCTTGGATTCGACCTGGCCAAACCCCAGCTGTTGCTGGCATTTGGGTAATGAACCAGTTAATGAAAGATCTCTCTCTCTCTCTCTCTTTCAAATAAACAAAAACTAATAATAAAAATCCTTTGCATTTGCCTAAATTGAATCTAAGTCAATGGGCTAATAGCAAGTGTGATGCAAGCAAAGCCTTGATACACACTTGTACTTAGAACTTTACCACTTGAAATGATCATGCTTAAAGAACTCCAAGCTATTCTACAGGAGACAGGCCATGGAAAGAAGATAAGAAGCCCCAAAAGAAGAAAGCTGAGGATCCTAGATGAGTCATAAGTGATCTCTGCCATTACCCCACAGAGAAGAAGAAACAGCCCACAGAATTTTGAGAAATTATGAATGAATATTTATTTTAAGTCTCTAAGGTTTAGGGTCATGTGCCACATGGCTCTAAATAATTGAAACACTCGTTCAGTTTTAGCTCCTTTTCTTGAGAACATCATTAAAAGTTACCCCAAGCACTAAAATTCTATCTTCCTTCCCCTACACTTTGATCTGTGATACTTCACCATCATTCTTTCTCTTAACTTTCCTAGTTTCACTTAGTATCTTGCATTCTTACTCTTCATCTTCTAAGAGTTGGCATGGGGAGTACATATGTGGTATAACACTTATTGGTAGGAACAGAGTTGTAGCACAGTGAATTAAGCTACAGCTTGCCATGGAAGCATACTGTATGGGAGTGCTGATTCTAATCCCACCTCTGCTTCTGATCCAGGTCCCTGCTAATGTGCTTGGGGAAGCAGCAGAAGATGACCCAGGTGCTTGGGCAACTGTAGCCATATGCGAGGCCCAGATGGAGTTCTGAGCTCCTGGCTTTGGCTTGGTCCAGCCTCAACCATTGTAGATATTTGGTAAGTGAATCAGTGGATGGGAGATCTCTCTCTCTCTCTTCTCTTTGTGTGTGTCTCCCTCTCTCTTCTGTCCCTTTGCCTCCCAAATAAATAAATATTTTTAAAAACATTCTGTGGTGGAATGAGAAGGCCGTGCCAAGATGGAGCTGGCAAGTGAGTGTCAGTTACTCATGAAATGGCTTCAGAATGCACCTGGCAAAGGAGCGTGCCTGGCAACAGACAGTGATTGGTTACGGCATAAACTGCTCCTTGACCAGATTGGCTGCCTCAGCTATATAAGCTGCTGCACCAACTGAAATAAACAAGTCTTTGAGCTGCTCACCTCTAGCCTGCTTTCACCAGACTCCCTTATCTATGTTCTGACTCCGCACCTCTTGCCCCCACCATGCTTCTCCTCTCAGAACGAATCCACAGCAACAACATTCCTTATTACTGATCACATTAGATTCACCTGCAGGCTTTTTTAGTGCTATTTCAAGAAACATGGCCAATTATTCTGTCTTCCACAAACTGTCAGACTATTTGCTTAGTGAAATATTGACCCTGAAGAGAACAAGTGTTATACCCTCAGGTATATAGTACCAGAAATAAAAACAGAACAACTGTTGTAGATCCTTTGATGGATTATTTTCCTGGCTCCTGATTTTACACCTTTTCAGAACATCATGCCCTGAATCTGCCCACCTAGTCATCTCACTGGGAAAACAGGAACAGGCCCCTCCCCCCAGCTTCATCTAGCACGTATGTTAGGGAATTAAATAATAAAAACATAGACATGAAAAGGACATTAATAGATATTTGTAAGCTCTGAAAGCTCTCTCCTTGAAATCTTTACTCAAATTTCATTTTTGTTTCTAGACCATCATGAACCAAGACTGGCTATAACTGATCCTCTACTCAGTCCACTGCTATGTAATAAAAATGAGAAGATTTCCAAAGAGAAACGGAGAGGTGGGGTAATTTCCTCCTAATAACTCAACAATTAGTATCTTGGTTTTATTTAAGATGGAAATGAATAATCAAAAGTTGGTCATTTAGTAGGTAAGCACAAGAGCAGGTAATAAAAATGAGGCTTTTCATAAGCAGATGTGCAATGTTAAGATAAAGGTTATATAATATCTGATTTTATTATTGCTGTGGTCATGTTTATTGTAATAAACTCTCATTAAACTTTTCACTAGACCCAACTGAATCTTCCAAGTTGTAAAATATTGAATGTGCCTGTGAATTTAGTTAACCAGAAAGTAGTGATACTGAGAGAAGAAATGGGGATTCAGAAGTGATTCATTTTAAGGAAAATCTGTGTTGCACTCTAAATAATAAATTAATTAATTATTTAAAAACACTTAATATATTCTATTTACGTAGTTAGAATTGACCATGCCCAAAGGAACCAGGAAACCAGGTGAATATTAATCTAGCTTGCAAAAGAACACTCCAAAATAATTATTTGGAATGTGGATAGACTTGGAAGATTGAGGAAATCTTTATTTTAATTAGACATTTTATTTTGTCATATGATATTGTATATCATGGTGCATACTAACTAGTGAGAAAATCTAGTTTGCAAATCATACATTTAATAGACTGATTAATAACCGGTTGGTGAATAATACTCACAAAATATTCTTCAGTACTGACTTAGAGCATTTCTCAGATGCTGATGTTGAAGGTTCTGTTGAATTTTTCTTTTTTATATAGAGCATATTTTCAAACAAGCCCACAATTCTTGGTAAACAGATAAATTAAACTTATTGAAAGCAGCAATATTAAGGTTTAACAGAAATTCAGAAAAAAAAATTTTCTGGAGTTGCTGAAATTGAATAACTAATCTAATTAGATTTAATGATGCTAATGGCTCTATTTCAGTAAACTTACAGAAATAAAGGCATGGACACAGGAGTGGCAAAATTTTAATTTCCTGTTCCTGTGACTTTTGCCCTGCTGGTCTACAAGTCTCAGTTCCAGAAGGAACAATGTCTCCACCAGGAAACAACCACAGCTAAGACTGCCACTCAGCCGTTGTGGGCTCCTAATGCCTCTCAGTCCTCAAGAACACAAGAGAATTATTGTGCTGGTTAGGGTGACTGATCCTAACTACCAAGTGAAAGTTGAACCAATATTCTGTAAAAAGATAAGAAAGACTATATTTGGAATAAAAACGATCTCTTAAGATCTCTCTTAGTATTATAATGTCCTATGATCAAGGTCAATGGAGAACTATAACAATCTCATCCAAGCAGGGCTATTAATGGCCTACACTCCTTAAGGTAAAGAATTATGACCAACCAAGGTGCTTACTGAAAGTAAAGTGAATACACACCAGGTAGAGAAAGGTTGTTATAAATACCAGCAACAACTATGTAACTGGTTTCAGAAATTAGTATTGTATTATCAAGAGTATTTCTTCTTTAACCTGTTATGATTATAAACCTAATGCATATGTACTAGCACATATATATTGTATATTTATGAGATATACTTGAATAGTAGGTACAAAATCTGTTTTATTTCCTCTCTTCTTTCCTTATCATGTAATAAAACATATACTGGCTTTATGTGATACCATGGAAGTATTATTAATCTTATATTTAAATTTCAGACTGTTAAAGAAAAGAGTAAATAACAATCAAGGACTTTCCTTTCTCTAGTGAATGAGTTAGTACATTTTAATTTGTTCACAAGATAGCTTAATCATGTTAGGTAGAATTACAATTTTGCTGTTTTCTGTATTTGGAAAATACTTATGGTTTAAGAAGATGAGTATGAGTGCCAAATTGAGAAAAGATTTACTTATGATGGTTATTTTCTATATGTCAATTTGATGGGGCCTTGGAATACCTGAGAATCTGATTAAATCTTATTTCTGGATGTGTCTGGGAGGGTGTTTCTGGGAGAAGAAATTAGCATTTGAATTGGTCGACTGAGTAAAGTGGCTCCCCAGTGAGAGTGGGCCTCATCCAAGCCACCAAAGGCTGAATAGAACAAAAAAGTGGAGGAGAGCTGAATTAACTCCAACTGCTTGAGCTGGGACATGGATCTTCTCCTGCCTTGGCACTGCCAGTTCTCAAGGCTTCAGATCTAGAATCAATGCTACATAAAATAAGGTAAATGCTGTAGAATAGAGATAAAAATAAGCCATTAATAATAAGGATATATGACAATTCGTATAAACTCTTCAAAACTGAGACTTTAGATGATATGTTGGCAGATCACAGGTCAGTAAAACTAGGAAGTGTTTGGTCAGTGAAAGATTACAAAATATGAGGGCTGGAATTGTGCTTCAGTGGGTTAAGCTGTCACTTGTGATGCCAGCATCCCATATCAGTATGCCAGTTCAAGTCCTCTCCTCCTCATTTCTGGTCCAGCTCCCTGCTAATGCACCTATAAAGGCAGCAGACAATGACCCAAGTGCTTGAAGACCTGCCACCTGGTAGCTTTGGGATCTGCATGGAAGGAAGGCCTATACTTTCGGGAATGGAAAGTTCCTACCTGTACTTGCAGGGAAGAAAAGTCCTTGTCAAGGTCCCTGCAGGTGCCTAAAGGTCAACCAATGAGGATCAGACCCGCCTCAACCTTTAACCCCCATGCCCTAAATCTATAAAAGGAGCCCTCCCAATCTCTGATGCGTGACTTCCCGGCCACCGCTCTGTTGCTCTGCTCTGCTGGAGCCGTGGAACCTCGCCCGGGAGCAGAACCACAATAAAAGCCTGTGAATTAATCGATTCATCTGCCTGGGAAGATTTGTTACACGCCGGACACCTTACAGATTTGTTACGCGCCGGACACCTTGCACCACCCACATAGGAGAGCAGAATGGGGTTCCAGGCTTCTGGCTTCAAACGCTTGGCCATTTGTGGTGGCCATTTGACCAATAGATGGAATAGATGGAAAATCTCTCTCTCTCTCCCCCACCCCTTTCTACCTATCTATAGCTCCCCTTCTCTGTGTCACTCTGCCTTTAAAAGAAAGATTACAAAAAAATTGCAATTATAACAAATTGCATTAAATCTAAGATGTGACCAATACCAGAATCAGACTCACATATATAGCATTCAGTACATTTCTTATGAAACAAGAATGATTAGAAATAAACTAATTATTTCAATCAAGAAATTAGAAAAAAGAGAAAGAAACAGATCTAGAGGAAAAGAAAGAAGAGTCAAAAGTTAAGTTTTAAACTAGAAAAATTAAGGTCAAATCTATAAGCCAAACAATAATAAATAGCAAAAAATTCTGGTAAATCTTAAGAAGAAACCATTGATTTTCACGCTCTTTAAACTATTACAAACCATGGAAGAAATAGAAAATATCACAATTCTTGTTACCAAATCATGCTACTATTTTCTAAATCCACTCCCCATACCTAGCCCCTTACCTGTTGGATCTGTAGTTAATTGCCTGAAAATTTTTAAACTAATTCTTCTATTGCAAAAAAAAAAAAAAAAAGCCATTGAAGAGATTAGATTAAATGTTTTTATTGTGGAGATCAGGTATTACTTCTAGAGATGAAAGGATGAATTTCCACAAACCACTAATGAGATATTTATAATTCCCTAAAACATCAGGGACCTGCATTTTGTTACTGTCTAATAAACAGCAAAACCTTTGAGAAAAATGTTAATTTTAGGATCTAAGAATGAATTTGGGAATAACTGAGCATTAGAGCTGATAGGGAATAAGTTAGCTTGAGGTAAACTGGAATTTTTGCCAGTCCTGAACTGCAATTTTATCTTTTCACGTGTTAATCTAAGACACCTACCTTCCCAGTATGCACCTGTGTCTCATTCAGGACCAGGAAGGGGGAGACACCATGATGACCACATGGAAGTTACTCTCCATGTGGGGACTGTGGGGAGCAACTGGGAGCAACTCGGACTAGACTAAGTTACTGGAATTAAGACTTATTCTATGCATCTGCTCTCCCACAATATGGCGCTGAGAAGGGAGAAACAGCTTCTACACAGCTGCCTCCAGTTCAACCAATAAACTGTAGGACCTACTCCTGATTGGAGGAGAGCAGCGTACTCGGCGTGTGGGTAGCAGAGTTGGGATTGGTGGAAGAGGACTATAAAGGAGGAGAGAGACAACATGCACGAAGAACATCTAAGGGGAACACCTGTGCAGCCTCCGAGAGAGCCGGCCGGCGGTGTGCCGCTCCCCCACGGAAGTGGGGAATGTGGCAGGGGGAACCGCCCTTCCACGGAGGTGGAAGAGTCGGTAGCCAACCTGGGAAGAACCAGCAGCAAACCCGGGGAGGGCCGAACAGACAAAAGAACAGCGCAGGGTCCTGTGTCATTCCTCCACGAAGACGGGGAGCGACATAATGGTGCCGTGACTCGGATAGGAAGCCTAGGCAGGGTTTAGTGTCGTTCCTCCACGAAGAGGGGGAGCGACAGGGGACACCATAGAAATCCCAGAGGGGCTAGCATTGTGGTATACCAGATTGAGCCACTGCCTGGGACACTGTCTGTTCTATTTCCAATCCAGCTCCCTGATGATGTGCCTGGGAAAGCAGTGCAGGATAGCCCAGGTCCTTGAACCCCTGCACCCACCTGGAAGACCTGGAGGTAGCTCCTGGCTCTTGGCTTAGGGCTGGCTGCATCTTGGCCATTGGAGTAACCTGGGAGTGAACCAACACAAATGGATGGAGGGTCTCTCTCTCTCTCTCTCTCTCTCTCTCCTCTCTCCTCTCTCCTCTCTCCTCTCTCCTCTCTCCTCTCTCTTCTCTCCTCTCTCTCCTCACAGGCACCCCTCCAGTCCAGCCATGACGAGTATTTCTCTGGGTGGGATGGCCCACACTCATGTGTAAATGCGTGCTTTCCCTCTCTCACTTTTGAATAAATTCTTTTTCACTTGTGCACTATACTATACCTACTTTGAATTCTTATCTCTGTGGAGGGCAAAAACCTGGATTAAAGATTAGGGTATCAAGATCCTATCAGAGCCAGAAGTTTCAGCCAGTGTCTTGGTGCTTGGTAATACCCCAGAAACTTTATAGTACCTTGGAAATAAAAGAGAATCAGGAAGCACCAGCATAGGAAGTTCCTGCCAACTTAGGTGCATAATCATTTGAGGCTGGACTTTAATTGCTTTAAAGATAATAAAAATTTTAATATGTCACAGTTGAAGCTACATCAAGATTCATACTTCTTACACCGAGTTTAGAAAAATCTAAAATACACTTCTGATAAATCTAGGAGAATAATAAAAAAATCAAGCAGGGTTAATTATGCACATTAAACACACACACACACACACACCCCTATATCTAGTCCAGAAGTTGGTAAAATTGAAGGAAGATTCAATGAGAAGGGAAAGCAATTGCAGGACCCAATGTTACTTCACACCAAAGAGTGGGTCAGCAGATAAGCTACAACACAGGTATCCCACAAAATGGCTTCTGTATTCTTTCCTCCCTAAGCTCCAGCTCTTTAGAGAATTTTCCTTGTATCTCATCCTAGTGAAACATAAGAATAAAGAGCACTGTGGGAAACATAATTGAACACAGCCACATGGACATCAAATGATACCATCGCACTGTGGTGCTAGGATGAGTTTATTCCTTGTAGCAACAAGCATCAATTCCTAATTTATGCAGCATGGCAATGAGAACTGTGGAAAATGAAAGATATAACAAAACATGTTCTAGACAACAGCTTCACCTTCACAAGAACAGAGCTTACCCAGCAGGTAAATTCTATCTGATATTTCTTAAATAGCTTTGAAAATAGGACAGATATCCATTTGTTGGAAGGAGGGGAACAGCATCCTTTAACCTGAATAAAAGAGTTAAATTAGATGACTTTTCAAGATTCTTTCCAACTCCATGATTGTATTATAAGCCAAAAATTTCTTAATTGCACTTATTCCCAAGGCTTCAACGAGCTTAGTCATAATAAGAATCTTTTCAGTTTAACAAAATATATCCATAACTTGTTGGCTGGAGCAAGTGTTTTCCATGAAATGCCACAGGAAAAAAAAATAACTTTCAAGAATAATAACTGCTTCCAAAATTTGACTTGGAACAGATATCCAAACGTTTTCTGCTTATGAGAAGCATACATGATCTGACCTAAAAATAGCTTCTTGATTTAGGTAAAATGGCTCAGGGTTAAATTCTAACAATGAATAAAAGCTGAGCCTATCAAGCTTTTCCTGATTAATCTAGACAGCATTTTTACTGGGCCAGATTTTTGAACATGGGGGAAAAATGTCTTTATTTGATAACAGTTTGTCTCCATTTCCTGAGGTATTCTTTACTCACCTCCCAAGTCCCAATTCATGTTCAAACACAATTCACATCCAATGCTACTAATTCTATAAAAGAATATGGCTTGTTGACAAATATATTCAAAAAACTTTGTCCTGGCTTTAATCTAGTCTTCATATGAGAGCATTTATTTTTTGAAAACAAAGGAAACACAATGCAAAAAAATGCATTTTATTTGTGGAATTACCATCTATCATTTAATAACATATGTGCACCTCAAGAAAATATGAAGTATTTGCATAAATAAATAAAATAATTAAAACACAAAAATCAGGGCTGGTGCTATGGCGCAGCAAATTAAAAGCCGTGGCCTGAAGCGCCGGCATCCCAAATGGGTGCCGGTTCTATTCCCGGCTGCTCCTCTTCTGATCCGGCTCTCTGCTCTGGCCTGGGAAGGCAGTAGAAAATGACCCAAGTCCTTGGCCCCTGCACCCCTGTGGGAGACCCAGAAGAAGCTTCTGGCTCCTGGTTTCAGATTGGTACAGCTCCAGCTGTTGTGGCCAACTGGGGAGTGAACCATCGGTTGGAAGAGCTCTCTCTCTCTCTGCCTCTCCTCACTCTGTGCAATGCTGACTTTCAAATAAATAAATGAACCTTTTTTAAAAAATAAAAAAAATTGAGCAACTATACTTACTGTCTATCTTCCCATTTACTTTATACAAAATATGTATGTATATGTGTGTGTGTGTGTGTGTTTAAAACGCATCAGTAAAGTCACCATTTTTTTATTTTATTTTTATTTTTGACAGGCAGAGTGGACAGTGAGAGAGAGAGACAAAGAGAAAGGTCTTCCTTTTTCCATTGGTTCACCCCCCAATGGCTGCTGCGGCCGGCGCACCACGCCGTTCCAAAGCCAGAAGCCAGGTGCTTCTCCTAGTCTCCAATGTGGGTGCAGGGCCCAAGCACTTGGGCCATCCTCCGCTGCATTCCTGGGCCACAGCAGAGAACTGGCCTGGAAGAGAGGCAACCGGGACAGAATCCGGTGCCCCAACCGGGGCTAGAACCCAGGGTGCCGGCGCCGCAGGCAGAGGATTAGCCTAGTGAACCGTGGCACCAGCCAAAATCACCATTTTGAAGCATTCAATGATTTTTTTGGCTTTTTTGTTTAAAGAAAGACAGACTTATCTTCTCCTGCCTACTTCCATATTTCACCTTTCACTCAAGAAGACAGAGTAGATTCATCAAATTCTAAGATTTCTACCGGCGCCAGATTCTGTCCCAGTTGCTCCTCTTCCAGTCCAGCTCTCTGCTGTGGCCCAGGAGTGCAGTGGAGGATGGCCCAAGTGCTTAGGCCCTGCACCTGCATGGGAGACCAGGAGGAAGCACCTGGCTCCTGGCTTCGGATCGGTGTAGCGGCCAATTTTGGGGGGTGAACCAACGGAAGGAAAACCTTTCTCTCTGTCTGTCTCTCTCTCACTGTCTAACTCTGCCTGTCAAAAAAAAAAAAAAAAAATTCCAAGACGTCTCATGGGATCTAAGTTGCAGAGGCTCGGGAATTCACTGTGTGTGTAGTTTCAGTGGAATCCCCTAGGTTTTCTGAGCTATAGAAATAACACCTCTCTCTGGTTCCCACCTTTTTATTCTTAGAAAGCTCTGTTTTCCAAATTATTAAAAAGTACGGAAAGCCTGTGGATTCCACCTGTGACTGTTCTGAGATGGCCTGGGATGGGTAATTTGGATCAGCTTTACTTGTGCCTTGGTGCAAAACTTGTGTTCTTTCTGAAGAATATGGGGCTTTTTCTCCAACCGGTTATAAAATGCAACACTCAGGCTTGTGTTAGAGAAAGCAGAAGCCGTATGGTTTGCTGTGGTTCTTTCCCATAGATCATGTCCACAGTAGAACTTTGAGAGACTATAGTCTGTGCTAACAAACCTTCCTATCAGATTATAATGAAAGCAAATGTCAGATCAAATTCTGCACATATGCAAGTCGTTAATTAAATAAGTTTTTCATCAACAAGCAGGAACAGAACAGTTCATGCAACTTATTCCGTAAGTTGATGAACTCTAAGATTTTGTCCTTTTAGTTGCCCCTTCTTCCATCATGAAAAAAATAAATTATTAAAGGCAAATGATGGCAATATTCTAAAGACAAAGTTCCATTAACAATGAAGTCAGCATCAATGAAATTAGCCAGGTTTTTGATACTAAAATATCAAAGGTGGTAAGCTTCTAAAGAGAAAGGTTTCACTGACCTCACCACTTTGGATATTTGGCATCTGTTAAGGGCAGAGGATGGCAATGCAGGAGACTTGAGGAGGAAGGACCCTGTGATGGGCCAAGATGCAGAGAGAACAGCTGGACCTGACTCAGGCTTCTTGTATAACCTAACTTCTTGCAAGAATACTTTCCAAGGGCACTCCCCCAATGATCAAAGGACCTCCCACTGGGCCTTCCTCCCAAACATCATAATTGGATTAAATGTCCACTCTCTTGATACCATTAAATTATCATTAGGGGGATTAAAATCCTGCAGAAGTTCTGGATCCAAATCATGTTCAAACCATAGCAAATGACATACCAGTTATGGACCCACCACAAGGATACTAATGCCAAGGATAAATATTTCTGGTCTCCCTAGTTTCTTTTACCTTATTAATGCAAAGCCCCCAAATGAATTGAGACTTGGGAGGTGGGGAAAGAGTGCCTCAGAAAATGGAAATCAAACTTCTACCATGTTCATGGTAATGGAGAGCATCGGTAGACTTTTTAAAACATTTAAGTAAATTCACATATCTTCAAATGTTTTCATATTGCTTAAAATTCATTTATTTTTTTAAAAAATATCTTAATTGACACACAATTATACTTATTTATATGACACAATGAGATAGTTCAATATAGCTATGATCAAATACAGGCAATGATCAAATCAGTACAATTACCACATCCATCAGCTCAAACATTTATCATTTCTTTGTGTTAAATACATTTAAAATCCTTTCTTCCACCTATTTTGAAAAATACAATAAAATATTATTAACTATAGCCACCCTACTGTGCTATAGAACACCATAACTTATCCCTTTTATCTAACAGTACTGTTTCCAGCCTCTTCTTATTCTCCTCTCATACCTTTCCCAGCCTCTGGAAACTCCTATTCTACCCCTTACTTCTATAAAATTAACCTTTTCAGTTTCCATACATGAATGAGTATTTATGGTATTTCTCTTCTGTGCCTATTTAAAAAGCCTGTTTCTAATATTCATATTTCTAATTATCAAGCCACCGATTTCACAAATAATGACTCATTTCTGAAATTTCTCATGCTAATTAAAGTATTTTACGTCATATACACTATCAACAATATAAACAATCTGAGTAACCACTTTCCAATCTGTTTTTCACCATTCATAGCTTAATATGAACTACATGCTTACTAAAATACTTCAAAAATTTTTAAATTTATTTATTTTAGAGAGAGAAAGAGATTGAGAGAAAGCTTGTGTATTCTGGCTCATTCCCCAAATGCCTGCAATGGACAAGAGCCAGGAACTAGATCCAGGTCTCCCATATGGGTGGCAGGAAATCAGCTACTTGAGCCATCACCATGGATGTCCCAACTCGTGTCTTCATCACTAGGCAAAATGCCCATCCCTAAAGCACTTTAAGATAAATTATAGACATCATAACAAATAGGAACTTCACCTCTTTATCACAGTTAAAGAATTCAAGGAGTTTCAGACTTGATTATGTAATTAATTAATAGGCAAGTCAAAATTCAAATCCAACAAGTAGAATTCAGAGCCCATATGGGACAAAACTGCATCTGTAGGCAAAATGTATTATCTACGGGATTCAGCTTAGGTCATATACTTTATGTTGGGAACAAATGTTTCACACTCAAGTAGAGTTATCATTTGCCAGTTATCATTCTTCCTCTATCTTTTCAGAGACCAGTTAGGGAGGAATTACTGGTTAAAGAACATATCAGAAGATTGTGGATCACGGAATAAAAATTATCAATATTTAGACAACCAGGCCCATTTAGTTCATACTATATAAGGTCCAACTTTTGGTTGTTATTTTAGAGGTTGTTTGTCTTAATTTCTGTTGCTTTTCCATAAGATTAGAAAAAGTATAAATGTTTAAACATATAACAAAATGACCTAAGATCCCTTTTGTTTATTTACATTTTGACCAGAGAACACTTTGAAGTTCTAAATACGTAGTGATGATGTTTATCAGTCTTTACATTTTCAAAATCATTTAAAGCTTTCTGAGTCTCATTTCCATTGAATCCTGATACAATGCTCCTTGATTCTGAGTAAATAATCTTAAACATGCTTGGAACAAAAAGCCTCTAAGACTCTTTAGACATCAAATGGTTCTTATGAAACACTCAGATGGGCCAACTATAAAAGAATCAGAAACATAAGGATTAAATTTCCCTCGACATCCACTTAAGTTATAAAATTAAGAAACAGTGATTGGCAAAAAAGTTTTGGAAATTTTGTAACATTTGTAAAGGAATTCAAGATGTTTTTCAGAACTTAAAACAGGCTAGGTTCTTCTATTCACAGCAACAACATAAAACAATAAATACACACACATGTGGAATTAAAATGTATATATGTGCATATATAAATTATTTTACATATATATGAGTATATATACATATATACACACATATATTTTTCTTAGTTTTATAATTTCAAGTGGAAATCTTGTGTCTCAAGATGAGACACTCAAAATACATTATCTGGTCTCATTACTTAAAACCACACATCAACGAATCATTTCTTTAGTATTTGGAATATGGAAAAAAAATATTACCTACCCAGTGGTTGTTGTGTAACAGAACATAGGGGTTCATCTCTGTGTTCACTTCCTTGTAACATAGCCATTATCTATCTGCATGGTGGAATTCCTACTGGCTGTGTTCAATGGCCTATGCCAGTGACTGTCGCTAGGGTTCTTCAAATGTGCCCTGACATGGGACAGCCCTAAGCTATGCTTGAGACAACTTCCCCATAAGACCTAGTCTTGATGTTGCTTGTCTGTCTTTTCAAACTTACCCACATAATTTGATATTTAAAAGGATTAAATTCTAAGATATGAGCCTGTTGCCAATTGTAGTTGTTTGTTATTATGTATGTAATATGTAGTATATTATTATTATGAGGAGGGCCTACCCTCTATTACCTCTCCTCACATTTATGTCCTTGTCACCCTCCATCATAAATGAGTTTCCCAAAACAATCTACTGTGACTTTGACTCTCCGTTCCTAGGTCAAACACAGCGTTAGACATGTAATAGACATTTAATTGACAATTGTTGAACAAAAGGAAAATAGTATGTGGTATCATTGCACTGCAAACTTGAGAACAAAAATAGTGAGACACAGGGTGTGTATTGTGGCACACGGGGTTAAGCCGTTACTTGGGACATCTACATCCCATATCAGAGTATTAAGTTTGGATCCTGGCAACTCCACTTCAGAATAAGCTTCTTTCCAACATTCCTGGGAGATAATGGATGATAGACAAAGTACTTGGGTCCCTGGAACCCACTTAGGAGACCCAGATGAAGTTCCAGGCTCCTGGCTTCAGCTCGGCCTCGCTGTTGGGACCATTGGGAGAGTAACGCAGCAGATGGGGGATCTCTCTTTCTCTCTCTCTCTCTCTCTGACACTCCGACTTTCAAATAAATGAATACATTTTTTTTTAAATGATAAACCACCACACTTCAGTGTATTCAAATTGAATGTACAACCATCTCTTTTCCCCACTCCGAGAACAGATCTACGTAACAGAACATTGACTGAGCTGTTTGCTCTTGCCACCTCTCATCAAATGTGTCCCAAACTGAATACACTATTTTTCCTCTGTTGTGTTGTCTGCAATCTGCTTAAATCACTTCAGCATTGTCAATGTAGTACATATGTGTGTGTGTCTGTTTTCATCCAATCCCCAGGGGCAGTCAATTGCGTTAATCTGGAAAACACTCCAAGGATGGTCCCTTGGCTTTGAATTAAAGGCCACATTCCAGAAGTGGTGCTTCAAGTGAGTCAACCATCTTTCCTTCCAAATAGAACAAGAAGTTTTGTTTATTAGCATGATGAACATTAAGAAGGAGACTTTACTAGTGAAATTGGTGTGTGCAAAGTATGTAAATGGGCTAGAACAAATTTTAGAAAGCTAGACAGACCAGTCGTCCATGTCTTTAGGATGAGTGTCCTTGGCTTCCAGCCAAAAGCTCATCAGAAAATTCTTCTATATCTCCCTTCAACTAGATGGTTAGCTAAATTCTGCCACTACAATATTAACACATTTTCCTCAAATGAAACTTGTTTATGCACACTGTCGGAGAAACCCTTAAAAGAAGAGACCCAGAATTGTTTGCATTTATTTGTTAGGTTGTGTGTCTGTTTTGTTCTGTTTAGCTTGATTGCTAATACATACCTATATGTATGGCAGACTTTGAGAAGATTTTCTTTCAACCTAGGAATAGGATCAAGTGTAGAATACTGATAGTTCTCACCTACATATAATAATTGGAAACTAGAAATCTTACCAAAATTCAATTATCAGGAATTAAACATTTTCCTCCTTCCACAGTCCTTAGTGGAGCAAGAAAGCATCCATTCCAGTGCTTGAAGCCTAAACTCTGGGTACTACATGACAGTTCCTCCGACTTAAACTCAGCTTCACATTGAGTCAATGATTCCTCCTGCATTAGTCAGCTTTTCATTACCTTCAATGCCGGGAAGGAGCTTCTGGGAAAGGACAAAGGAAAAGCCTTTTTTTTTTTTTTTTTTTTTTTAGATCACAATTCAAAGTTCACAGTTCAGGATTGGGTGGCCTCATTAGTCTGGCATCTGCTGCAGGCTGGTAATGGCCAGGCGTATGCAGAGGAATGAATGCCTGGTGAGCCAGGAAGCAGAGAAGACACAGGAAGCGCTCTCAACTTCCACAGCAAACGCTCCCGCAAGAACGACCTTCTGAGAGTGAGCTCCCAGTGACCTCCCACCAGTCTCACCTCAGATGTCATAATTAGAATCAAGACTCCACCTTTCACCCATTAACTATAAACATAAGACTCTGGGGTTTGACTATCTGCATGAGTTTGAGGAGCTAAGGTCTTTTCAATCCATAACACTTCCTTGTTACATCTTAAACTGATGTTTTTCTTCCATTTGAATGGACTCCCCTGGTTCAGGCTTCCATGATTTCTCACGTGTTTTAGGACGACTGTGTCTTAACTTTTTTCTTGCACCCTCTTGCTTTACTTTTTACAAACTATGGGTGAGAAGATGCACTTTAGTATGGTGCTTCACTTCTCTGTTCAACATTCACTTCCCAATATTTTCAGAACGACATCCTAATGTCCAGAGTGGGTAACTAAGTTCTTTTTTTTTTTTTTTTTTTTTTTGACAGCCAGAGTGGACAGTGAGAGAGAGAGACAGAGAGAAAGGTCTTCCTTTGCCGTTGGTTCACCCCACAATGGCCGCCGCGGCCAGCTCATCGCGCTGATCCGATGGCAGGAGCCAGGTGCTTATCCTGGTCTCCCATGGGGTGCAGGGCCCAAGTACTTGGGCCATGCTCCACTGCACTCCCGGGCCATAGCAGAGAACTGGCCTGGAAGAGGGGCAACCGGGACAGAATCCGGCGCCCCGACCGGGACTAGAACCTGGTGTGCCAGCGCCGTAAGGCGGAGGATTAGCCTAGTGAGCCGCGGCTCCCGCCGGTAGCAAAGTTCTCAAGAAAGACCGTTATAGCTATGCTATTATGCTGTATTTAGTGAAGACACATGCAGTAGTACAGTAAAGGAATAAAATTGGATAGCATTTCTTTAAACTCTTCTCTGATATATGAGGATACAGTTAGGGGTATAGGGATATAGAGCTAGGATGGAAGATGAGTTTGGAAAGGTTGGTGGCAGCCACATCATGAAAAGCCTTGTCTGGATCAATTGTTTACTAGGATGTGTGGCATGTAGAATAATTTTTAATGTTTATTTTTTCACGTACTTGAAAGGCAGAAGGAGAGGGAGAGGGAAAGAGAGAGAGAGAGAGAGAAGAGAGAGAGAGAGAGAGAGAGAGAGAGAGAGAGAATCTTTCATCACTGGTTTATTCCCCAAATGTGAGAAGCCAGAAACTTCATCTAGGTCTCCTGTGTGGGTGGCAGGGCCTAAGTACTTGTGTCATCATCTGCTACCTCTCAAGATGCATTAGTCAGAAGCTGGAACAACAAAAACAGAGTGGCCAGGATTTTAACCCAGGCACTCCATTACGGTTGTAGAAGTCCCAAGCAACACTTAACCCACTGTACAACATCCATTCCTCATCTAGGGTTTTTAATTAAAAATTTTCAACATCTGCTCTATGAACACAACATGAAACTAAGCAAATATGCTGCCAAAATAAAATTCCAACAAGCATTACAATTCTCATTCTTAATTCAATCATTGCATTGCTTAATAAGAAATAACAAATGATTAGTTAGGTGCTTATTAGTGTCCATTCAATAGTTTTTATCTTATAAAAGTAATGGCCTTTAATTACCAATGCTTTTTGATGCATTCTAAACAATGATCTTAATTAAAGAATAGTCTTAAATTTTTTTATGACCTTAAATGAAGAAAGCTTATTGTTCTTTCTCACCCCTCTCTGCTTGATGTCAGTAGAAAATTTAGCTGTTGGAAATCCCCTAAAGTCATATTATTTTTACCACGTGATGTCTTGTGACAAACCAAAGTCCACCAGAAGCCAAATTTTGAAGTTTTCCTAATTCATTATAAAAGAAAACCAAGACAAAGAGGAGTAAAGGAGGAGAAGGAGAAAAAGATCTACTAGAAAGACAAGGAAGGAAGAGGAGAAGATAGGGACAATCAATTTTGCTTTTTAGCATAATTCGAGGCTTGTTTCAACTTTGTTGGGAACTCTAATGCTACACAGCAGTGTCAGTGCAGTGGAACAGAGCAATGCCATGGTGTTGTCAGTTCCAATGCCATATATGTCATACCATCAAAAATGCTGTGAACCATACATGCAAATAGAAATCCTTAATTTGAGTCATGTTGCACAGACAATGTATAACCATTGTGAGAGAGGTGGGGTCTAAATTCCTATTCCAGGCCCTTGCCTTTTACCTAGTGAAGCATTTTAAGTACAGGCACATAAGGTTCACAGATTGATAAAGTTTATTTAAAAATTGAGAACGGTGGGCATAGTTCAGGAAGAGAGTGGACCAGGAAGTGAGGGGGAGGGAAGCACAGGTGAGGTTGGGGGTGGGAGTGGGGCAGAATGGACAGAGAGCCCCTGTCAGTTGCCAGCCTCTTTTATGAGGTTGGAAGGGGAGTGGTTATGTGGCATCTCCCCCAGGTCCCAGGTAAGGGAGCTACACCCTGGGAAAGGGGTTATTGGACTGACAGGAAAGTGGATAGGTTACATAGAGTGAGGGAGGTATGGTTTCCCACTTGTGGCCCTAATCTAGCCACCTGCTTTATCCCATATCATAACCAGGATATACAATGCAGAACCACACAGGTGTCTTCTTATAAAACATAAGCTTTGAAGCAATTAAAAGTATTGATCACTTTGAAATGTACCAAAGCGAGCTGGATTTAAGGCAATTTTTGATAATTTGTTATTTAAAAGAATTTTTAAGGAATATATTAGAGAGGCTATGATAATGATGAACATAGAGTAAGTTTCATTTTCTCTTACATGAATTTTTTCATATGATCACAGGCAACAGAAATGAAATACTTTCAGAATTTGGAGTGGCCAATTTGATATAAGAAAATAAGAGCAAGCTATGGTATCAGTCAAGAGTTAGGTCTTGGTGAGTTCGTTGAGTACATCCTTCCCCCACCATTTTTGCATTCAGGCCAGGAGAAGTCCAGACTGAGGAGGCAATGGTGTGAGTTCCAGTCCAAATCTGGATGTTAAAGCTGAAATCCTGTGTCTGTCTCCAAGATTGTCCTGCAGGAAGAAGTAGTTCTTTCTCACTCAGACTTCTGTTCAGTACTTCAGCAGATTCAGTGAAGCTACCCACATAGCAGAGGGCAATGGGCTTAACCCAACCTATGGATTCATGTGTTAACCTCACCCAGAAATACCTTCATAGACACATTCAGGAACAATGCTTAACTGCAGATCTAGGCACCCAGTGGTTCAGTCCAGTGGACAAGAAGATTAGCCATCGCATTTCATGAAAGGTATTTTATTGTAGCAATCTTAAATCATGTATTGGTTTACTCAGGATTTCAAATCATATATATAAGGTGGTTTTTACATGTTTATTGTTGCTGTTGTTTTTAACTTTCTTGGTCAAGCAGCTTTTCACAATTTTCAATAGTGAGCTGTAAATCTGTTCCTTTCTTGTTCTGGAACATCCTTAAAGATAAAATAGAAAAGTTCCTTTAAATATTGAAAAAAATCGCCCATGAAATTATCAAGGGCAGTCACCTTTTGGAACATTATCTTTTAGAAAACTTCCCTATTTTTTCCCCCATTTTTAATCTAATCAGTACTACTAATTTTGTATTAATAAACAAGTTTATCTTTCAGTATACGTTGACTTTTATTACAAAATCAAGTTTTCAAACTTAACTATCATTTTTGTACACTATCCTTATACTTTGCCTGTGCACTTTTGATCTGCGATTTTATCTCCTTTTTCATTGCAGTGGTGCATATTTCTATTTCTAGATTTGTGTATTCCTTTCAAAAAGGAACTTTTACTATTATTTCTTTATCATTCTTTTTCCAACTTTAGAAATCTCATTATATTGTTATTTTTCTAGTTTTAAGTTATATACTTAGTTTATATTATTTCTTTATTATTTACAATGAAAACAGGTAAAACCACTTATTTTATTCTGAGTAAAGTTTGGACCACATCTCTCAAGTTTAGATATGTAGTAGTATCATGTTCATCTTGAAATACCCTAACATTTTATAAATTTATTTATATTTATACAAATATATGAGATTTTTATTTTCTTTTTGATTAAAAAAGTACTTAGGAAAACCTCACATTGTCTCCAAATGGTCTTATTTGCAAGATTGTGGGTATATTTATTCTTTTACTTGTGGGCTGCAATTTTATTGTACTTTAGGACAAAAGAACATTAGATGTGCAATTTATAATTTGTTGAATTTATTGTAATCATATTCTGAATTCCAAAATGCAATCTTTTTTTGCAAATGAGAAAATATACTTTAAAGTAGTTCATATGTTCTGTGATATTTGTAGTATATTAAGTCAAGTGCATGAATTATGCAATTGAGTTTTCCATTTATATTCTATCTACTTTATCTGTCAAGATCAGGAGAAGAATTTTAATGTTTCTTACTAAAATTGAAGTTTTGTCTGATAGTTTTTGTTAACTCTACTAACATGTTTTGTAATCTATACTGTTATTTGGCATGGCCATGAAAACTTTTATAGTTAATCATTGTGTACTTTGTCTTTATTTTGATAGAAATCAACCATTTTATTAATTAAATTATTTTTAACTTTAAATTCCATTTTCACTGATACAATAACCCTATTTCTTCCTTTTTTTTAAATTGACTCAACAATGTATTTGTCCACAGTGCATTTGTTTTATAGATAGCAAATGAATGAATGCTACTTTGAGCCCAACCTTGACTCTGGCTTTTACTGGAGAAGTCTATGAATTCCACAGAGAGGACAGAAGAGATGAACGTTGAGAGAGCCGCACTTTACAATGTGCACCAAGGAGAATGGGAATCCTGGACTTCTCAGAAAAATGAGACAGTAAACTTTTCACTTTGGCTTAAACAAACTTTAATTATACCCCTGAACTTGAAACCAAATCAGTCCTTCTTCCCCCTCAAGTAATTCTGAATAAGGAAATCTTACTTTATATATATTACCTTATAATAGATACATGGCTGTTTATACAGCTTGCTATTTGCTCATCTTTTGCTGTATCTCCAAAGTTCCTGTTTGTTTATACTACCTCTATAGTAGAAAGAACACCATTTACTGTCATTCCACTAGTGGACTCCCCTATGTTTTTAAACTTACACCTCTATTTGTCTTCCAATGTAACAAGTAACTTTGGAATGCATCATTGATTCTTCCTCACCAGATGAGCAGTTTGTGTGCTGTATTCTCTCTCACTTCCTACCATGTTCAAATTAGGTTAAAAAAAAAATTTGACTTTTACAACCAATTTATTAATATTCATTTAATTGTTACAATATGCATTTAACGTCTGAATTATATCCATTTGAAAGACTGTTCAGAAGTCAGCTCTCACATTTATACTGATATCTCCGTATTTCTTTCACAACCAGTTTTGTTTGTGTAACCCTACCCTATACTTGGTCCACTTCCTAGTCCCGCACAGAATAGGCTGCATGGTCAAGTTCTGAGCCACAGATTCCATGGCCGTTCCTCTGATTTCAGTGGGGGATGGATATAAGTGTAAGTTGATCTTGTTACAGGAAATCCAGGGATTCTGCTGGAACTACTGGGAAGAGAATGATTCTCTTTCCGATGAATCCAAAGTGACTGGATTTGTGGAATTATCTGGACACCAGGAGCAGAAAGCTTGCATGAGAATGGAGCTAGGGGGAGAAGAGGAAGGTGGAGAAAAATCAAGCAGAGGTAACAATTTGAGTGTGAACCAAGTCCTTCCTTCTCTGATGGCTCAGTTCATGCTCTCCGGTAGATTCAGAATCCCATCCCCTGCTCACTGCTCCGCAGCTCCCGGTTTGCTTTGGAGAGACCAAACTAATTCTCACTTAAGCCACAGCACCAGCTCTTCCCTCTGCCTAGACTACCCCTTCTCCACCTATCTGCATTCCTCCTTACTTCATGTTCTCTGGGTCTAGGCTCAAGTATGAATTCCTCAGGGAAGTCTTGCCTCACAGCCTTTTAAAGAAGGACTTCCTATTCTCTGCCTATTCTTCTACTGAGGTTTCCTCCCTAAATTCACCATCTGCCATTCTATTTCATAACTGGATTTCCTATGTAATGTCTTTGTCTATTCCACAAGGGTGTGAACTTCAAAAGGACAATAAACTTGCCTGCTTCCCCCTTGCTGCACCCTGGAACCATGCCTCTCATGTAATGGGCACTTGGTAATTTGTGGGGGATGAAGAAATAAATAAATGAATAAAGCCCTTTGCTGTGATTTGGGCTAATTCATAAATAAACGTTCTGTTACACCAAAAGAGTTTTAACAATTACAATAGTCTGACGTCAATTTTTACGATACAAAAGTTGAAGCTAAAATCAATACAAAAATATTTAATTTTTTAAAGATTTACTTATTTATTGAAAGAGAAGGAGAGGTAAAGAGAGAGAGAGAAAAAGAGAGAGAGAGAGAGAGAGAGAGAGAGAGAGGCCTTCCATCCACTGGTTCACTCCCCAGTTGGCCACACAGTGGGAGCTGGGCTGATCTGAAGCCAAGAATCAGGAGTTTCTTCTGTGTCTCCCACATGGGTGCAGGGGCCCAAGGACATAGGTCATCTTCTACTGCTTTCCCAAGCCATAGCAGAGAGCTGGATAGGAAGTGGAGCAGCCAGGACTTGAACAAGCACCCATATGGGATGCCAGCACTGCAGGCAGCAGCTTTACCCGCTACACCACAGTGCCAACCCCTTAATTTTTTTAAAAGATTTATATATATATATATACATATATATAATATATATATATATTTGAGAGGCAGAGTTACAGACAGAGAGAGGGAGAGACAGAGAGATTCTTCCATCCACTGGTTCACTCCCCAAATGGTTTCGATGGCCAGAGCTGAGCCCTGGAAACCAGGAGCCAGGAGCGTCTTCCCAGACTCCCATGTGGGTGCAGGGTCCCAAGCACTTAGTCCATCTTCCAGTGCCTTTCCAAGCCATTAGCAGAGAGCTGGATTGGAAGAGGAGCAGCCAGGACTTGAATTGGCACCCACATGGGGACTAGCACTGCAAGTTGAGGCTTAACCCACTGTGCCACAGTGCCAGCCCCCCCCCAAAAGAAATATTAGTAGAGAATTATCAGTCAAGTTCTGCCTGATTCCAGCATCTGCAATCTAGTCTCTATGGTTTTCCAAAGTGCTGAGTCTAGCCAAGAAGGCTTTAAAAATTTTCTATCTTGAGTATGCCCGTGTTTTTTCTTCTTCTAATGGGTAACAAAATAATTTAATACAAATCTCATATTGTTTTGTATACAATGATAAATACTAGTAGCTACTTGTGATGATTAAGTGCATTATGTATTAACTTGAATTGAGACTGGGGTGCCCAGATGAAGCGTTATTTCTGGGTGTGCCTGTGACAGTGTTTTGGGATGAGTCTATCATTTCAGTCAGTGAACTCAGTAACACTGACGCCCTCCCCAGTGAGAGTGGGCATCATCCAATCCCCTGAAGGCCTGAGCAAAACAAAAGGCAGAGGAAGGAGCATTCAACTCTGTGCCTCCTGCCTGCTTGAATTGAATGCATTGGCATTCACACTATCAGCTCCTCTGGTTGATGGGTTTTTAGCCATGGACCACAGCTATCCCATCAGCTTTCCTCAGTCTCCAACTTTGTAGGACTTCCAAGCTTCCATAATCACCTGAGTCAATTCCTCATAATACTTTGTTACCTGGTTCTGTTTCTTTAGAAAATACTAACTACAGTCATAAACTGTTACCAAACACAGTCTGTTAGGCATTCTTGGCAAGCAGAAAGATTCATTGGATTTCTGTACTTTCAGGGGCTGGCGCTGTGGCATAATGGATAAAGCCACCGACTGCAGTGCCGACATCCCATATGGGCACCAGTTCAAGTCCCAGCTGCTCCACTTCCGATACAGCTCTCTGCTATGGCCTGGGAAAGCAGTAGAAGATGGCCCAAGTCCTTGGGCCCCTGCACCCATGCGAGGAGACCTGGTAGAAGCTCCTAGCTCCTGGCTTCAGATTGGCACAGCTCTGGCTTTTGCAGCCAACTGGGGAGTGAACCAGCAGATGGAAGACCTCTCTTCTCTCTCTCTCTCTCTCTAACTCTACTTTCAAATATGAATAAAATCTTTGAAAAAAAAAAAAGAATCAGAACTGAGGTGTGAGATGTGACTAAGGGCAGCCTCAGACACAATGAGGCTGAAAGAATCAGAAATGGAACAAAATTTCCATATGGGACAAATTAATATTAAATGCCTAGAAGCACAACCTGACATATCGGAAGCATCCATTGAATGCTATGGACTTATTATTTATTATTATTATTGATGAAACACTTGAAACAATGCAGTGATAGTTATAAATATCCGAAAAATCATTCAGTAGATATTATTGGTCATGGGACCTATAAACACAGAGGAGAGTAATCAAATATGGCTTTTGTCCTTATGACCAGACAGATTCAAGCTTGAATCAAAAAAAATGTACATAATAAAATTTCACCATTTGTGACAACATGTATGAACTTGGAGGACATCAAATATAATAGGTCAAGCATAGAAAGACAATTACTGCATTATCTCACTTATATATATAATCTCAAAAAGACTTCATAGAACTTAAGAGTAGAATGGTATTTAGCAAAAGCTAGTGAGAATTGGGAGGGAGGGGGACAGGGAAAATGTTGATCAACAGGTATTCAGCATAATTAGATATAAGAAATGGGGTCTGGTGTTCTAATGCATGGTAGAGTGCCTGTGGCAAAGAATAAATAGTATATTTCAAAAAATGGAAGAAAGAATTTTTAATGTTGTCACCCCAAAGAAATAAATGTTTAAGATATCAAATATGCTAATTATCCCAATTTGATCATTTTACTATGTGTGTGTGTGTGTGTGTGTGTCAGGGTATCCTATTGCAATCCATAAATATGTACAGTGATATTTTAATCAAAATGAAACTAAAAATGGACATGAATCAGGTATGGAATTATGAATTACATAGAGAAGAGCAGTGTCCCATGGAGCACATAATGGAGGAATCTGACTGAGTCTGGGAGGAGATAATCAAAAAAGGGCAGGGGAGTGATTATCTTGCCAAGGTGAAGGGGAGAAATAGGGCACCATAAATAGCGATGGCAGCTTTGGTGTGATCTTGGTGAGGCTATGGTCCCCAGTTTTTGGTCAGACACCAGTCTAGATGTCACTCTGAAGATTTTAGGTGAGATTAACAGTTAAGTAAGAAGAAACTGAATAAAGTAGATTAGGTTTCATAGTATGGAAATACCCCACCCAGGCATTTAACTGCCTTGAGAGAAAATACTAAGGTTCCCAGAAGGAGAATCTTCTGCCTACAGATTTGGACTCTTAGCATTGTATGCTAAGGTTGAAAGGAAGAGGAGTTAGGGAACATTTCCCAAGATATGCCCATTGTTTCACAAAGCTCCTGGAATATCACAAAATGCTTAGAGCAGTTGCTAGTAAATTCCTGAATTCTGAAGCTGAGATTTCCTACCTGCATCTGAGGCCTTAGAAATGCAGATGATTCAGCTTCCTGCAGGCCAGAGAGGTAAGCATCATTTTAAATTCATGTTTTCTTAATGTGGCCTTCAAATCTGCTCTGTGCCTGTTCTATTTCACTAGTGCCCTCATTTTCTCTCAGGGATCACAACATTTAATATTTCTTGTTTTTCCTTAAAATCTTCCATTTCAGTTTTTTCCAGCATCCCAATCCCCACCCACCCAATTCTCAGTTGAAAATCTTCTCTTACACTTTATGGTAAAAAACAGAAGCAAGCAGAAAAGAATTCTTTCCAATGATCACCTGAATCCCTCTGGCTTCCTGTCACCCCAGTTCTTCCTCTGATTTCAGCGAAGCAAATGTTTCTCCATCTTTCAAAAGAATCGCTTTATTTTTTTTAAAGATTTATTTATATATTTGAAAGAATGACAGAGAGTGGAAGACAGAGAGAGAGAGGGAGAAAGAGAGAGAGATCTTCCAACCACTGGTTCACTCCCCAAAAGGAAACAGAAGTAAAACTAAATAAATAAGACTATATAACAGTCAGAAGCTTTTGTACAGAAAAGGAAACAATAGATAAAAAGACATCCAACAGAATGGGGAAAAATACTTGCAAACCCCCTGACAATGGATTGATATCCCAAATATATCAGCAACTTAAAAAACTCAACAACAAAAATACAACCAATTCAATGGAGAATATTAGTAGACAGTTCTCAAAAGAAGAAATACAAATGGGAAACAAATATATAAAAAAATACTCTTCATCACTAGCCATCAGGAAAAGGCAAATCAAAACTACAATGAGATAATTACCTCATCCCTGTCAGAAAGGCTAAAATCCAAAAGACAGAGTAAAAAATGTTGGCAAGGATGTGAACAAAGGGAAACACTTATACATTCTTAGTGGGAATGTAAATTAGTTCAGCCACTGTGGAAAACAGTGTGGAGACATCTGAAAAAAATAGAAACAGAATTGCCATATTATCCACCAATCCCACTACTAGGTAATTAGCCAATAGACGTGAACACAATGTACCAAAGAGACACCTGCACCACCATGTTTATAGCAGCCAGTTCACATCTGTCAAAATTTGGAATCAACCAAGTTGTCCATCATCAAATGAATGGATAAAGAAAAGGTGATAGATATATACATATATATATATATACATACACACACCATACACACACACACACTCACCATAGAATATTACTCAGCTATAAAAAAATAATGAAATTCTAGCATTTGCAGCAAATGAATGCAACTGGAGGACATCATATTGCATCATATTGAGTGAAGTAAGCTAGACTCAGATAGACAAATATCACATGTTCTTCCTTATATGTGGGAGCAAAAATTCAGAAAATGAGCAAAAAAGAAAGCAAGGAATGTCTTTTTGTTCAGTATTGCTGCAAATACAGTTTCATAAAACTATGTTTTATACCCTTGTGAAACCAATGGTTAAACATATTATACTATTATAGTTTTAATGACCTGTGATTACTTTAAAATTTACTACATCTGGATGAAATGGTCATTTTTCCATTCAATTATTATTTATACCCATTCTTTTTTTTTTTTTTTTGACAGGCAGAGTGGACAGTGAGAGAGAGAGAGACAGAGAGAAAGGTCTTCCTTTGCCGTTGGTTCACCCTCCAATGGCCACCGCGGCTGGCACGCTGTGGCCGGCGCACCGCGCTGATCCGATGGCAGGAGCCAGGTATTTATCCTGGTCTCCCATGGGGTGCAGGGCCCAAGGACTTGGGCCATCCTCCACTGCACTCCCGGACCACAGCAGAGAGCTGGCCTGGAAGGGGGGCAACCAGGACAGAATCCGGCGCCCCGACTGGGACTAGAACCCGGTGTGCCGGCGGAGGATTAGCCTACTGAGCTGCGGCGCCGGCCTTCTACCCATTCTTTATATTCCCTCTAAACTAGGGTCTTTTCTTTTTCTTTTTTACTTCTGAAACTTCTTATTTGGCAAAGTACTAAGCCTATGCACTGTAATGTAAATTTAAAATATGTTATCTCAGAAACTAAAAAAAAAAAAAAAAAGGAAGAGAGAGGAAGAAGGGTGGGAGGGAGAGAGGGAATCTCATTATGTTCTTAGAATTATATCTACAAAGCACATTGAATCTGTTAAAAACTTAAAATATTTTTAAAATCAAAAAAAGGAACTATGATAGTAATATCTTAGATCCAGCTTTTTTTAGATTGAGGGACTCAGGTGAAATGCTACACAGATGGGTGCATTTTGGACATGAAGAAGAGAGCATGACTACTCAAAGAATATACCTCAGCAGATACCAGTCAAGTAACTTGGATTGAGTTCACACTATGGACATCAACTATCTTTCGTACTCTTCAACAGCCCACAATTTAGGTACTTTAATGATCAGATCATGCCTTTTTAACAGCTCAGTAAAGTGAGTTTCAATCTGATTGAATAACATTCCCAAAGCTTTGGTATCATAAAATGATAGAGCCAAGTATGACGGTTAATTTTCATCTGTCAACTTACTCAAGCTATGGGATGCCCAGGTATCTGACTGAAGATTATTTCAGGGTGTGCCTTGAGAGAATGTTTCCAGAAGAGATTCTCATTAGAATTGGTGAAAGCCAATGATCCTGCCCACTGTCAATGGGCCTCATCCAATCCATTAATAGCCCAGGTAGAGTGAAAACAATGGGAGAGGGTGAACTGGGACATGGATTATCCTCTGCCCTGGACCTCCCGGCTCTCAGAGCTTCCAACTTGGATTGGAATCCACACCCTCGGCCCCCTCCAGTTCCCAGGCCTGCACATTACACAACCAGCTTTCTCTGGAGAAGCCTGACTAATAGGATTCAAGCTGAGATTATCTAACTCCAACCCTGAGCTCTTGACAGCCGGCCTAGGTTGTCTCTAGCCACAGCCCAGGTGGCATTTCTAAAGAATGAAAAGGAGTTTAGGCAACAGTGCACAGCAGTGAGGTTCAGGGCAAGAAGAGAGAAGGAGCAGTCTGCCATTTCAATGCACCAGGGCAGCCCAGGAAGGGAGATGATTTCCCTCCACAGGACATGCCCCGAGGTGATGTGATTTGGAGCAGTCTGGCAGCTGGACCGGGCAGTCTCAGCCAGCATTCCTGATAACTATGGGATTAGGGTGCCTGCCAACTTTCCATCAGCTAACATCTCCAGATAAAAGACAAAACTGCTTCGCTGGATATGAGACAATAGCTCACTAAAAGAACTCTTTGAAAATTCTCTTGAATTTCAACACACTTCTCCTGAGTGATAAGTTTCAGCTGTTCTTCCAAGTTAAAATCCAATTTTTGTCCTTTAAATTTTTTCTTAGTACTACAAAGTACATTTAGAAAATAACATTGAGATGGAGGAGGTTACTACTTGTAGAGGTAAAAAAATATTTTAGATCATTTTATTGCCTTATAACGCTACAACCTTGATATTGTTACTTTAAAATATCTTAGGCTTTCCAGTGTTGATGATTCTGTAAACTGAATACAGAGTCCCCTGATTTATAAATTGGTTAATTTGCTGTTGAGAAACATATTTTTAAAAAATGAACATCATCCCATATCTTCACTGAATTTTTGAGTTTTATTCAAAATAGTACAAGTAATTTTTGCTTTTCAATGGTAGTTTGGTGTTAATTTTTCTAACCTTCTTAAATGCGGTATGGAAATACCCTCGATCACAGCTATGACTAATTTATTTTTAATTGCACACTGATATTGCTCCACTTCCTCTAAATTTTGGCAGTTTCTTAACATTCAATGCAGTAATCTTTTCTTGAGAAAAAAATATTTACTCCAAAGTGAAAACAGGTTTCTCTGTGGGTGTTCTAATATATTTGTCACTTTCCAGTTCTAGAATATTTTGGCATTGAAAGTGTCTATTTGACCTTTATAGAAGGTTTTGAAACAACTATCATGTTTTAACATTGTTTCCTGATATCTAAGTTAAACTTTGCTTAGAATTTTGCATTCTGAAAATACTGATAGAAAGAATTGCCTCAAGTTCATTGGAATTACAGATTTAGATTGTGGATTTGTTTGTGCTATGTGTTTACCTTATGGGAATGTGTGTTATGTACATGATGAAGGGAATATTTGAAGGTCAAATGAGGCCGAGAATGAGTATGTAGATCGGATGTTAGTGTTTCAGTTTTTAAAATGAGGAGATTCAGACTCAAAGAGATCAAGTGACATGCTCAAGGTCATGCAAAGATAAATAAAACCTGCTGTCAAGACTCAACATTCCTGTTCATTCTACTATACCACGCTGACTTCACATTCTGGCATTTCTGAATGAAATCCATCCATTGAAAGGGGTGAAAGAGGGGGGAAACTGGACATAAGAGTGATGAAAGACTTCTGTGGATTTGAGACAATGAACAAATCATGGGTTAGTCAGCTATTTTCCTACTTCCCACCCATCTTGGAACATTTGGTCATATAATAAAGTATTCTGGCTTTTGTTCCAATAATTCTTCAAATTGCTCTAAGAAATGAAGGGCAGATAGAAAACAAGACTTGGTCCCTGATCTTAGACAAAATAGATAGGAGGAAAAGATAAGGAAAGCATGAATTCATAAAGTCAGGAATTAGTAGGTACAAATTAGAATGTAAATATGCACTAAAGTGCTGGGCAGCCCCTCCAGTTGGAGTGGAAGGAGAGTTTATTGTAATCAGATGTACTGCTCATGAAAGACTACTTGAAGGAGATTAACTTTATCCAAGTTTCACAAAGAAGCAAAATAAGTACAGGTGGGAAGCAAAGGAAAAGTGAAAGAGCAAGTTAATATTCAGTGATGAGATTAGGTTGAAAGAACTGAAAGGAAATAGAGTTGGGAAAATCAGAGAGGGAGGGAGACAGTTAAAGGATTTGAATCATGGAATTCTGCATTTAAAACTCTACTTTCGATCATGACAGTTTGAAAAACAGTAGATTAACAAAAATAATCCTTAAGATTTGATCCATTGAAGTACCTTCGATGCAAAATGTCTTAAATCAAACAGATGACCTTCCATCCTCGCAGTCAGTTCCTAGTTCCACAGCCAGGAACCTGTCATCCTAATGGCTCCTCTGCCTCGCCTTCCCTCCCCTACTTCATTCCAAGTTCTGGCAATTTTACTGTCTAGTTACCTCTTAAATTAATTCTCTGTCTCTATCACCACACTCTTAATGCATGCTCCCATTTGGCTTTCTCTAGAATTCAATTATTAAAATAGCCTAATATGTGTGCCCTCCAGTAACCAGGCTGCTTTGCAATCCAGTATCTCACTGCATCAAATCTGCCAGTGTGGTCACACTGCTTAGAACATCCATAAATTGTCCCGTGAGGCTCTGTATCAGCAGTCTCCATCTGTCTGTCTCTCCAGCCTACCTTGCTCCCATGGCCCAAGGCTCACGGGGCTTGCAAGAATGCCAACTACTGTTCTAAGCACTTTATTGTATTGTCCCCTGAATTCCCAAAACAGCTCCATTAATGTGGTTTAATTATTTTTCCATTCTTTAAAACAGCAAAGAGAGTAAATATATTGGTCAGGCTCATATGGAGAAAAAGTGAGGGAACCAGGCTACAGAATCAGTCTGACTTGCAGGCCTGTGTTCTAGAGGCTACAGATGCATTCATGTAATTGTAAAGCAGAGAAGTCAAACGAACTAAAATTTGCTTTTTTTTTTTTTTTTTTTTTTTGCAAACAGTTGTTATTTGGAAAGAAGAGTGGAGCAAGAAATGCTATCTACAGAGTTGTGATGGTAAACAAATATTTTCCTTATGGTGATATTGGTAATGGGAAAAGACTGCAAGATCCCATCTTCAAGGTAGTGAAGAAACAATGAATGATGACTGGTATGTCAAGGTCAGATATGGAAGAGGAGCTGACAGGAATTCTAACAGCTGAAATGGGAAAGTAATGCTGACAGTCTTTTGTAAATGATATGAAGTTACTTGCTACGCCACATCGCCGGCCCGGACAAAATCTTTGAAATGATATGAAGTCCCTCAATTTCAAAGATTTTGTCCGGGCCGGCAATGTGGCGTAGCAAGTAAAGCCGCCCCTGCAGTGCCCGCATCCCATACAGGCGCTGGTTTGAGACCCAGCTGCTCCACTTCCCATCCAGCCTGGGAAAGCAGTGGAAGATGGCCCAACTCCTTGGGCCCCTACGCCCACATGGGAGACCCAGAAAAAGCTCCTGATTCCTGGTTTCAGATCGGCGCAGCTCTGGCCATTGCAGCCAATTGGGGAGTGAACCAGTGCTCTGTGTCACTGTGACTTTCAAGTAAAATAAATAAATCTTAAAAAAAAAAAAAAAAGGTTTTGTCCATTCCTTCCAAATGAGTTTCACAAAATTTTTTCATTTACCCCCTCCCATAACTAGATACACCTCTGCTAAATTGTCAACCACTCTGAAACATACAACTTTCATTTTACTGGGCTGGGACACATTATAGTATGGCCCCCTTGATTTATGTTATGACAATATGGCTATTATTTATTATTAAGATTTCTGCAATTTCATTTTATTTTTTGAAAAATATTTATTTACTTATTTGAAAGGCAGAGTTACAGAGGCAGAGAAAGGGGCCTTCCATCCACTGTTTCACTGGGCTGATCGGAAGCCAGGAGCCTGGAGTTTCCCAGGGTCTCCCATGTGGATGCCAGGGCCCAAGGACTTAGACCATCTTCAGCTGCTTTCCCAGGCACTTCAGCAGGGAGCTGGATCAGAAGTAAAGTAGGTGGGACCTGAATCGGCACTGATATGGGATGCTAGCCCTACAGGCACTGGCTTTACGTGCTATGCCACTGAGCTGGTCCCAATTTCATTTTATTTTTTGATTTCTACTTAAAATCAGGACTACCAGTTATTCAGAAAATAGATTCAGAAGCCAATTCCTTTAAGATTATATTTCTTCTCCAAATTGTTCACAGTTTTACAATGCTTTTGTATACATTGTTTCTCTGGAAATCTCTTTTAGTCAAACATTTTCAATGCAATTTCCCTCTTGAGAGATTTTATTTAGACAAACAGGCAGTATGTTTAAATAATAACATTATAAATTATATAGAATATAAAGATATAGCTGGTATCTGAAACAGTCATGGCAAAATTGCCCAGAAATACCACTTAAAAGATTCTAGAGGGAGCTGATGGTTAGCCTAGCAGTTAAGACACCTGCATCCCACATCAGCGTGCCTAGGTTTGATTTCTGGCTCTGGCTCTTGACTCCACGTTGCTGCCAATGCACACCCTGGGAGGCAGTAGTGATGGCTCAAGTAATTGAATTCTTGCCACTCATCTGGGAGATCTAGATCACATTTTTGGCTCCAGGCTCTCTGGTCCTGTGGGTATTTGGTAAATGAAACAGCAGGTAGGATCTCAATCTCTCTCTCTCTCTCAAATAAAGATTATAAATATGAAAAATAAATTTAAAATATTCTACAAAAGCCCTATTTTTAGAGTTTTAGTTATATATAAGCACATGTTTTCTGTGAGACAAGAGTAATCACACAATGACACACGTGCAATGGATTAACTAGAAGGAAATCGTTAACTGCATCATGGAGGATCAGGTAGGATAGGTTTGGTTTGCATTTTTTTTTTTTTTTTTGACAGGCAGAGTGGACAGTGAGAGAGAGAGACAGAGAGAAAGGTCTTCCTTTGCCGTTGGTTCACCCTCCAATGGCAGCTGCAGCCGGCGCGCTGCGGCCAGCACACCACGCTGATCCGATGGCAGGAGCCAGGTGCTTCTCCTGGTCTCCCATGGGGTGCAGGGCCCAAGCACTTGGGCTATCCTCCACTGCACTCCCTGGCCACAGCAGAGAGCTGGCCTGGAAGAGGGGCAACCGAGACAGAATCCGGCATCCCGACTGGGACTAGAACCCGGTGTGCCGGCGCCGCAAGGCAGAGGATCAGCCTAGTGAGCCGCGGTGCCGGCCGGTTTGCATTTTTTTAAACACAGACATGACCATGTAAACTTCTATGAATCTGATGATTTCTCAAATGAGCTTTAACAGTATGACCATCTAGCCTTCCTCAGCTCTATTCCATGGAAATTCTTGGACTAAAAATGACAGCCATTTTTTACCTATTTAATCTTTAAAAAGTTACTTGATTGCACTGTGTCTGTTCTCCCCAGGTAGAGTAGGGTAAGAGTGACAGCAACAACACTGAGTTTTTTACACAGAGTTTGGGTGGATTGTAAAGCACTTGGAAAAGTTTTTGGCATGTAATAAGGATATAGTCAATGTTAGTTCTTACCATCACCAAATATAACTGCATTATACCTGTCGCTTGTTCAAAATCTTCTATGGCTTCCTATAATCTTCAAATTAAGGCGAATCTTCCTTGCTGTCTTTCAAGGAAGTTTATAATCTATTCTCATCCTTCCCATCTAATCCCTTACTCTCTAGTACTATGAGCTAACTGGACTAATAAATTTGTCTTCTTATTGACCTGGAGGTATATTCCACTCATGAATTTTATTGGGTCTCTTTTAAAAAATTCCTCCATGCCTAATTAATATTCCCCTATTGATGAACACTAAGATGATATCTATTTGTTTTTATTTACTATTTTAATAATGATATATATTCATGCTTATGATATATTAGAATTTAAATTCAAATTTTGTTATTTTATAATATTCCAAAGTAATTGTGAAGCTTATCTGGGAGTTTAAACAGGAGAAAATTTCTGAGAATAATTTTATTAACATTAGAGGAAGTTTATCTCTCAGAAATAAAAATATTCTCTAAAGTTACACTGACCCATGAAGTATAGCACAGCATAGGAAGCAAAGCTGGATCAATGAAGCAAAGCAGATATGGAAATTCTAGTCAATACACACACCAAAGCCAAACTGCAAAGTGGGAAACATGTCCGACACAAGAATGACCGATAAATGGTAAATATTCATAATGTGACCCTAAAAGGTCAATAATGAAAATCAAACACCAGATGGAAGTTTTAAAACATAACGTCTAGATAGATCAAACTATTATTTTTTTTTACTAGCAAAGTCATTTCCATATATTGACTAGAAATAAACTGAAATTGGAAAAAAATTCTCTCTGAAAGTCTAACAATATTTATCAAAGGACTTATAAATTTTACTACAGTAAACATGTTTTCTGAAACCAAGTAAAATTGTAAGACATATAAATAAAAAATGTCTCAGTACATATACCATATCATTAATGAAATAGTACAAAAAAGAAATAGACACAACCCTAGCGTCCACCAATAGGAGACACCCACAGTAGTACACGTTTTATTTTCAGATAATGGCTTGGGATAAAATGCTCACCAAATAACATTACATGATGAAAGCCAAGTTCATTATAAAATAGAGCAGTATAGATGCCAATTTCAAACCTATGTGGCCTTCCCAAGAAACCAAGTGAAAGGACCAAAGACAGTAAAGGTGTGGGGCGTTTCAATCAGCAATAAAAGGAAGGAACAGCATTAGACACAAATGTCAAGGAATTTTGACTGGCAAATTACGGATGGAGACAGATTGAAAGACAGACTTGTACTACTCTTTCCAAGAAAATGATACAGAATGACAGGAAGTATTAAAAAATCCTGGCATAACATCATAGCCATGCCTATTTCAGAGAAATAAGGTTGATAGTCGAGAGTTTTCTGCCTGAGTCATGAGGACTTCCGCTTGGGGTACTTTTCTTTGCAGTGGATTCGATATAATCAGATGCAGCGTCTGTGCCTTTCTGGCCACCTTGAGATGGTTGAGGGAAGAGCGCCTGGGATTCTTGTCTCTGGAGTCACCTGTCAGTAGAAAACTAGCTTGGATGTATACGAATAGGAATACCTCACTAGGTTTTGAAGATCATTATCTTTGTAACTGACTATCTGGTAGTGGTAACCCTGAAAAGGTAGAGGCCGAGAGAGGATGTCTTAGGCTAAGTACTACAGAACGGTCTGCTATGGAGATGGGCCCGCACTAGGGAGTGCCCTCTGGGGCTGTGAAGTCAACAGGACTATGCAGAAGGAGAAGCTCAAATTCAGTGCAGTTGAAGCACAGCTTTCAGGCTATACCATGAGAAGTTACGGGATGAGCCTTTAGAAATCATGTCCCAGGGGCTGGCGCTGCAACTTAGAGGGTCAAGTCCTCACATGCAGCTCTGGCATCCCATCTGTGTGCTGGTTCCAGTCCCAGCTGCTCCGTTTCTGATCATCCAGCTCCCTGCTAATGCACCTGGAGAAGCAGTGGAAGATGGCCCATGTGGGAGTCTCAGAAGAAGCAGCTCCTGGCTCCTAGCTTCAGCCTGGCTCAAACCTGGCCATTGTGACTACCTGAGGAGTGAACCAGCAGATGGAAGATTCTCTCTCTGCCTCTCTGTAACTCAGCCTTTCAAATAAATAAATATAACTTTCAAAAAGTGATTTAAAAAAAGAAAAGAAATGTCCCCTGGGGAGGGACATTATTCTGAGAAGGAGCACCAGTATCTTTGAATTAGGAAAATTTTAAGTGGAGGACTCAGTTATGAGCATGCCACAATCTATTTACCTACCAGCTGCTGGGGAACAAATACCTCATTTCTAACAGGAGTGTAGGATGTCCCCTACAGCATCCATTGTAAAAGATGCCTGGAACCACTTCAGCCATTACAGAATAAGAGTTGAGGGGAGGCATTCATGATCATGCCAAAGAGAAGGCCTATGGGCAAGCAGGGTTATTTTCCAACCTGATTTTTCATCCTCAACTCAGGATAGCCTTGTTAAATAACTGCAGACTCCCTCAAAGAGGCTCATCAAAACCTAGAAATGAAACCTCCAGAAGGAAGTGCAGGCCTCGTTTCATGGTGACCTGCAATAGAGACACACAGAGCTGAAAATCAGATGCCCAAAGCTGGGGCCCAGTTCAAATGTGTTAGCAACTTTATAGGAAGAAAACACACAAGCATGTGTGTATACATGTGCACCCCCACAAACATACAAAACCCACACAGAGGCAAATCCTTCATTGGTACTTTGTCTTACAGTTTCTCTACTTGGAGGTTCATTTTAACAATACCTGGATAGACAACAACCATAAATGCCAAGTGAGACATTTTGTTATCAAGAAAATAAAACCTCACTCGTTCACATATATGTAATCAACCAAAAAATTTGCACATGGCTACCCTAGCTAAAAAGAGTTATGAGACTTTTGAAGCTTCCTAATATACTCCCACTTGCAGAGTATATGAACAGGTTGACTTCTCCCAAAATACTTGATATTGTCAGACTTCTTGAAAGAAGTCAGTGTGTTAGGTCTAGAAGGAATCGCTGAGGATTTCATTTGTTTTTTATAAGTCTGATGATGTTAACAATGTTTCATATGTTTATTGGCCATTCCTGTTTTCTGTGAAATGCCTGTCTATACCTTTGTCTTAGGGATGAGTTTTCCATTTCCAAACATAAAGGAGATTGATGTTTTCTGTTAGTTTGAGATTTTTAAATCAAACATGTTATGAACACAGAGTATAGTATAAATGATGAAAGTTATCTGAAATTTGCTAAGATTTGCTCTATAGCCCATGCCTTTGTGACATTAGTCAAAATCATGAATGTTTATGTAAGCATAAGCAGAATAATTATTCTCCAATTGTTCTGTGATGAATCAATTACCTATTTTATCCAACTTACATACACTAGATCAAGCTTATATATTGCATGTTTTATCTGTTTGATATGTCTAGTACATAGCAGTATTTTCAGATATCCAATTATGCTGATGTGTTATCTGTTTCCTCTTGTACTTGTGGCAATTTTTGCTCTAATAATTCTGAAGCTGTGAAGCTAGGCATATGTAAGTTTAGAATTATTGTATCTTTCCTGTTAGTTGATCCTTTACTATTAGCTGGCCATTTCAGCTTTATTAGACAAACATTTCACTTTATACCATTTTTGTTACAGCTATCCTTATACCTATTGTTAAACATGTCTACACAGTAAACAGCATATTGTAAAAGACACACTGAAGAAAGTCCATACAACTAAATGACAATTCTGTTGACAATTCAATAAAATTATTCCACTTTTGGCAAGAAAGATCATTCTTGTTTAAATTTTTAGGATTATTGATACATATGGATTTAGTTTACCATCTTATTTTCTGCTAGATCCCCCTTGTGCTGCACTTCTTTTTTCTTTTTTTTGCACTTATTAATTTTTTATTTTATTTCTTTTCCTTTATAATTTGTAAATTATGTGCACCATTATCCTCTTCAAGTAGTTGTTATTTTTCCACTTTGATATTTCATTAAATAGACTTAAGTAAATCAATATATTAGTCCTCTTCCTAAACAATCTGAATTAGAACATCTTACCTCCACTAAATCTCTCTCTCTCACACACACACACACACACACACGTATGCATATGCTCACAAACTTCCTATCTTGTTTCTTTCCTCAGCCATAGACATTATTCTAGCATGCTTACAATTCCTTTTGTTCATCAACTTTCTTATCTTTTGATTGGAATCATTTTTTTCAGAAATGCATTCATTTCTTTAGATATTGTTTATTTTAAATATCCATTTTATCCTTGCTTCGGAAACATTATTTTACTGACTATATAGTTCTATTTTGAATAGTTACATTCCTCAACACTTTGAAAGTGTTATTTCTCCACACTCTTAGGTCAAATTTTCATGTCTTTTTTTGGTGTTTAGTAATTTCAGTGTGATAAATTTTAGGGACCTAACTCCTTTTGCATGTTGATTTGCTTTTGATCACTCTAGAAAATTCTTAGCTATTAATCATTTCCCAAATCCCCCAGCTGTCAGGGTTAGGCCAGGCCTAAGGCAGGAGTGAGGAACTCCATCTGGGTCTCCAACATGGGGGCAGGGACACAACCACATCAGCAGGAAGCTGGATCAGAAGCAGAGGTGGGGTTTGACCCAGATGCTCTAATATTGGATCCAGGTGTCCTGCATGGCAACATACCTCACTGTGCTACTATGTTTGTCCCTGAAAAGTTGACTTTTTGAAAAGATAAGTGAAACCATGAAAATTTTAATTAAACTAATCAAAAAGGAAAGAACATCCAAATAAATGAAATCTGACGAAAAAAGGAGATATTACATCAAATACCAAAGAAATATGAAGAATCATTAAGAGCTATTAGGAACAATTATGCACCAAAAACTCAGAAAACTTAGAAAAAAATGGATAAATTTCTAGGTACATGTGATTTACCAAAATTTAACATCGAAGACATAGAAAACCTGAACTAACCAATGATGAGTAAAGAGATTGAATCAGTAATAAGAAGTCTCCCAATAAAGAAAGGCCAGGAACAAATTATTCCACTGCTCAATTCTACCAAACAAATTAACAAAGAACTAATGCCAATTTGTCTCAAACTATTCTGAAGAGTATTAGCAGTGAAAGGACCTCTACAAGACTTGGCTTATGAGGCCAGCATTATCTTAAGTTCCAAGCCAAAGACACACCAAAAAACAAAACTATAGACCAATATGTCTGATGAACATAGATGCAAAAATTCTCAACTAATACAACCAAATCAAGTCCAACAACACATCAAAAAATCATTCATTATTATCAAGTTGGATTTATCCAGGAGTGAAAGGATAGTTTAACATATGTAAATAAGAAAAGATAATACATCTTTTCAACAGGATAAAAATCATATAGTTATTTCAATAGACACAGAAAATCATCAGTATAATTCAACATTTGTTCATGACAAAAATCTTAAATGAATTGTCTATGAAAGGAATGCACCTGGAAATAATTAAGGCTACATGTGACAAACCCCACAGCCAACATCGTATTAAATGAGGGAAGCTGAAAGCACTTCCTCTAAGGCCTGGAATCAGACAGTAAGTCCACTCTCACTGCTCTTACTCAATATAGTACTGATCAAGAGGAAGAAATTAAGAGCATACCAGTAGGGAAGGAGGAAATCAAATCATCTCTGAAGACGACATAATCCTTAATAACAGGAAACACAAAACATTCACCGATAAATTATTAGAACTGATAAACAAACTCAATAATGTCATAGCACACAACATGAACCCCAAAAAATCAGTAGCATTTTTATATCTCAAAACAAACTAACCAAAAGTAAATTATAAGAGCAAGCTCATTTACAATAGCTATAAAAATACCTTGAAATAAGTGTATCAAAGGATGTGGAAGACCTCTGCAATGATGATTACAAACCATTGATGAAAGAAATTGAAGAAGACACAAAAAATTGAAAGACTTCCCATATTCAGGGATTGAAATAATTAATATTTTTAAATGTCCATATTACCCAAATCAATTTACATTCTATGTTTTTCCTACCAAGTTACCAATGACATTCTCACAGAATTAGACAAAAATTCTTAAAATTCTTACAGCACAAACAACCCTGAATACGCAAAGCAATATTGAATAAAATCAACAAAGGCAGAGGCATCTCAAAACCAGATTTCAAGATGGAGCACAGAGCTATTGCAGTCAAACAGCATGGTACTGGCATTAAAACAGACATACAGACCAATGGAACAGAATAGAGATCCCAGAAATTAATTCACAGATCTACAGTCAACTGATCTTTAACAAACGTGCCAAAAATATAGAGTAGGAAAAGACAGTCTCTTCAATAAATGGTGATGGAAAAACTGGGTATCCGTATGTGGAAGGCTGAAACAGACTGCTTCAACACCCACCTATCATGCTACAGAAAAACAAACTCAAAATGAATCAAAAATCTAAATGGAAGTCTTGAAGCTACCAGAGAAAAACATAGGGGAAGTATTTTAAGGCATTCATTGTGATAGGCAATGTTTGTTTAGATAAGATACCGAAAGCACAGTGAACAACAGCAAAATTAAACAAGTGGGATCACCTCCAGCTATGAAGCTTCAGCACAGCAAATAATCAAGAAAGTGCAGGGCCAGCTCTGCGGGACAGAAGGTAAAGCCGCCCCTGCAGTGCCTGCATCCCATGTGGGCGCCAGTTTGTGTCCTGCTGCTCCACTTCCGATACAGCTCCCTGCTAAAGGCCTGTGAAAAGCAGCAGAACACAGCCCAAGTGTTTGGGACCCTAAACCCACGTGGGAAACCTGGATGAAGCTCCTGGCTTCAGCCTGGCTCAGCCCTGGCTGTTGAGGCCATCTGGGGAGTGAGCCAGCAGATGGAAGATCTCTGTTTCTCCCTCTCTCTGTAACTCTAACTTTCAAAAAAAAATAATAAATCTTTAAAAGCAAAAAAAGAAATGGGTAAAGGATCTGGATAGATATTCCTCAGTAAAAGAAACAGAAATGACCAACCAATACATGAGGAAAAATTTCTTCAATATCACTAGCCATCAGGAGATGTAAATCAACTCCACATAACCAATGCTGATGAAGATGTATAGAAAGGAAATCCTTATGTACCTCTTGTTGTAATGCAAATTAGTACAATCATTATGGAGAGCAGCATGGAATATTCCTCAAAAAACTGAAAGTAGATTTACCATATGACCTAGCCATCTCACTTCCAGGAATATATCCAAAAGAAATGAAACCAACATATGAAACAGATACCTGCATTCTCATGTTCATTGCAATACTATTCACAATAGCCAAGATATGGAATTAGCTTACAAGTCCACCATGAATGGATGAATAAAGAATATGTGGTACGTATACACAATGGAATATTATTTAGCCACAAAAAAATGTGAAACCCTGACATTTGCAGAAAAATACATGGAATTATTATGTTAAGCCAAATAAGCCATAGAATGACAAATACCAAATGTTCTGTGTTATATGTGGAGGTTTAAAACAGTCAACCTGAACTTAGAAAAGTGAGATTGGAAAGGGTGGCAGGGGAGGGAGGGACAGAGGTAGGATGAATTGGAGGTACCAAAACACAGATACAAGTAATAATTGCTGGTGTTCCATAGCATAGCAGGATAAGAGTAGTTCATAGGCTAGTCCTCCGCCTACGGCGCCGGCACCCCAGGTTCTGGTCCCGGTCGGGGCGCCGGATTCTGTCCCAGTTGCTCCTCTTCCAGTCCAGCTCTCTGCTGTGGCCCAGGAGTGCAGTGGAGAATGGCCCAAGTCATTGGGCCCTGCACCCTCATGGGAGACCAGGGGAGGTGCCTGGCTCCTGGCTTCGGATTGGCGCGGTGCACCGGCCGCGGCAGCCATTGGGGGGTGAACCAATGGGAAGGGAGGACCTTTCTCTCTGTCTCTCTCTCTCACTGTCCACTCTGCCTGTCAAAAAAAAAATATATTATATACTGTGTGAGGAACTGGAAGAAAGGAGCTGTTAGGAGCCAAAAACAAAGAGAAGATAATGAAATGAGAAGGCTAGTTTTCTGGTGATTTGTTCATGATATGCATCTGTGTGGAAATATTGCACTGTGTCCTATAAAAATAAATGCACAAGTATCGCATGTTATCCTAAAATTTTCAAAAGTGAATGATTTTTAAAGGTAATTTTCAAATGAATGGTCAATGATTTTAGTTGTTTATTACTAAGTTGCAAAGTTATCTGTTAAATGCTTTCATAATCAAGATAAACACTTCTCAACAAAAGAGTCAATCCTATTTCATGAATGTTATGTAATTTTTTTTTTTTTTTTGGACAGGTAGAGTGAACAGTGAGAGAGACAGAGAGACAGAGAGAAAGGTCTTCCTTTTTGCTGTTGGTTCACCCTCCAATGGCCGCTGCGGCCAGCCGCAGTGCACTGATCCGATGGCAGGAGCCAGGTACTTCTCCTGGTCTCCCATGGGGTGCAGGGCCCAAGCACTTGGGCCATCCTCCACTGCACTCCCTGGCCACAGCAGAGAGCTGGCCTGGAAGAGGGGCAACCGGGACAGAATCCGGCGCCCCGACCAGGACTAGAACCCGGTGTGCCGGCGCCGCAAGGCGGAGGATTAGCCTAGTGAGCCTCAGCTCCGGCCGGTGTGTTATGTAATTTTTCAACAAGCTAAAATTAAACACAATTTGCCAACATCGTTTTGGCTTAGTAAACCCAATTTTAAGCAAGTATTATTTATATGTAACTTTATTTATAAGGCTACTTTCTAAAAAACATCACGCAGATAAGAAAACTGGCTTTTTTTTTTTTTCAAGTTAAATCCCCAGAATACCTAACTTTAAATAGAGATGAAAACATAATTTGAAAAGGCAAATTTTCAACAGGAAACATGGGGAAAGATTACACAACAATGTCTTCAGTGCTTTTTTTGGCTTTGCAAAAAAATCATTCTTGCCATTTGTACATAGAGTTGATCTGCTCCAAAAATGGATCATGGATACTAAAATTATCCACTTCACCTGTCCTCATATACTCTGAAACTCTGACCTTAACAAAAATATTTGAAATTTTTATTTTCTAAAAAAAGTATGACAGGGGGCAGCGCCGTGGCTCACTTGGTTAATCCTCCGTCTGCGGCGCCGGCATCCCATATGGGCACCGGTTCTAGTCCTGGTTCCTCCTCTTCCAGTCCAGCTCTCTGCTGTGGCCTGGGAAGGCAGTGGAGGATGGCCCAAGTGCTTGGGCCCCTGCTCCCGCATGGGAGACCAGGAGGAAGCATCTGGCTCCTGGCTTCAGATCGACGCAGCGTACCGGCCTTAGCGGCCATTTGAGGAGTGAACCAACAGAGAGTAGACCTTTCCCTCTGTCTCTCTCTCTCTCACTGTCTATAACTCTACCTGTCAAATAAATAAAACTAAAAAAAAAAAAAAGTATAACAAATGTTTGACCTCTACATAAAATGAGTCAAAATGCTTTGAGGACTTGCTGCATGCATAGCATTGTTGTAGTTAATTTTTAGAAGATAAATATACTTATTGATCCTCTACATGGGCATTAGCATGATGAATTGCAAAACTTAATTTCATGTTCAGGAATGTGGAGCATTACCAAAATTCAGATATAGTGTACTAGGCAACCCAGCCAAGCATGGGCCAACTTTTATAACAATAACATAGATAAGGATTCTTCAGAGTTAATGAAAATAGAATTAAAATATAAATTGTTTTGGTGTAAACATTTCAAAATCTTTGTACATGACAGGTATTCAAAAATTAAATGAAAAATGTGTATCATGAAAAAACCATGCATGGAATTCAAAACTTTTGTTTACCTAAATAAACTGATCTTTTAACTCCATTTTACCACAAAGTTTTTGAAGTACTCTCCTATAATAAAGCACGAGTGATTTTCTGTGGAAACCTTTGTAAAATTATGAAACCCTGCCCTGCTTATGGCAATGAGTCATTGTTGACACATTAGTTCTACGGCTGCATCCTGATAGAAGGGGACTCAGCCTTTATTAACTCAAAGCCCAGGAATGCACCACTGAAACTACATAAAATGAGGTTGTCACAAGGATCCCAGCACATTCAAAGAAAAACCCCATTGCTCCAAACTCTGCACCAAAAAACTAATCAAATAGAAGAGAATATTTCAACATATTCCAAGTAATCTTACTGAAAAAAATACTATTTGAGATGAAAGTTCACATTGCAATATTTCTCCAAAAGACTCTTACTTGAGATGTTCAGACAGTCTAATTTTCATGTTTAAGATAAACATGATAATGATAATAAAATTTGAAAAAAGGGAGACATTTACTTGTCAAAATTGCTACTAGTTTTTTCCAATTTGATTTCTCAAATATGAGGTATTTCTACAAAGTGATGAGAAAGCTTATTCATTGTGTAATACTTCACCTTCATAATTGCAGACTCATCGTTGTTGCCTTGGAAGTAATCAGTGGTACATTCCTGCTACCACTGTTCCATGAATAATTTAATTTACTCAGTCAGTAGTAACTCGGATGGATTTTTTTGACAGGCAGAGTGGACAGTGAGAGAGAGAGAGACAGAGAAAGGTCTTCCTTTGCCGTTGGTTCACCCACCAATGGCCGCCGCAGCCAGTGCGCTGCAGCCGGCGCACCGCGCTGATCCAATGGCAGGAGCCAGGTGCTTCTCCTGGTCTCCCATGGGGTGCAGGGCCCAAGCACTTGGGCCATCCTCCACTGCACTCCCTGGCCACAGCAGAGAGCTGGCCTGGAAGAGGGGCAACCAGGACAGAATCCGGCGCCCTGACCAGGACTTGAACCCAGTGTGCCTGCGCCGCTAGGTGGAGGATTAGCCTAGTGAGCCGTGGTGCCGGCCTCGGATGGATTTTTATGTCCTTTCTTTCCATGTTGCTATATATCAATTTATCAGTTTGATAGGTAATTCTTGTAATGTGATTTCCTCTTCCGTTCTCCTACTCATACCCTTTGCATTGGCACCATGCACTAGACCTTCAAGTCATCGGACAAACTTGTGACTGAGAGCTTGAGGTATTATTGTTTTTTAAAGATTTATTTATTTATTTGAAAGGCAGAGTTATAGAGGAGAAACAGAGGCAGAGTGAGAAGTCTTCCATCCGCTGGCTCACTCCTGAAACTGCTGCAACACCCAGGTCTGGGCCAGGCCAAAGCCAGGAACCAGGGACTTCATCCAGGTCTCCCATGTTGGTGGCAGAGGCACGAGCACTTGGGCCGTCTTCCATTGCTTTCTCAGGTCATTATCAGGGAGCTGGATGGGAAGTGGAGCAGCCAGGACTGGAAGTGGCCCCTTTATGTGATGCTGACACTGCAGACAGATGCATAACATGCTACACCACAGTGCGGGTCCCAGTCTTGAGTTATTTTGTTGAGTTCTGAATGAATGATTCATATGTTCTGAAATTTAGTATCTATTGAATGGAACAGGCATTGTGGCCCAGAGCATCCCAAATCAGAGAGCCTGGTTCAACTCCCAGCTATTCTGATCTTCCAAGCCAGCTTCCCGCTAATGCAGCTAGCAGCCAGCAGATGATGGCTCAAGTGCTTGTGTTACTATCACCTTTGTGTGAAACCTGGATGAGTTTCTGGTTCCTAGGTTCAGTCTGGTATAGCCCCAGTTGTGCATGCATTTGGGGAGTTAACCAGCAGATAACTAACTCTCTCTCTCTCTCTCTCTCTCTCTCTCAAATAAACAAATCAATCCATAAATAAAAATGTTTAGAAAATATTTAATGAGTGGGTTCCATATGTCAGGCTCTCCTCTAGGTGTTTGGATATAAAATAAACTGAACATATTGGAAATCCCACTATAATGACCTATAATGAGCAAAGAGTAAAATTTATAGAGTGACACATTAAGTGTTATAGAGAAAAATAGTTAAGAAGGGAGAGAATATGCAAGGGTTTAGGGTAGAGGATGCTTGCATTGTTGAATATGGTTAGAGAAATCATCAAAAATGTGAAGTTTCAGCAAAGGCTGCAAAGACGTAAAGGGACAGGACTTGCAGGTCTCTGGGGAAGAGAGCTCTACAAGCCCAGAGGACAAGCACAAAGACTCAGACAGTTTTTCTGATAGGTTCAAGGAGCAGCAAGAAATATTTAGCAAAAGTAACGTAAGTGATGAATTTCAGACATACTGAGATAGGGAAGATTAAAGGAGAGCAGGGTTTAAAAACGGAGACAGGCATTGGCATTTCAGGTTTGAATGTATTCATTTTGAGGTACCTATTCGATATCAAATGTAGACATCAATATCATACTGCATATGAGTGCATACATACGGAGTTAAGGAGTTGTCTGGACTGGAGATATAGGTTTGGAAGATGTTAATCTCTCTCTCTCTCTCTGTCTCTCTTTCTCTCTCTCTCTCTCTCTCTCTGTGTGTGTGTGTGTGTTAAAGCTAATGGGTAAATTGGGAATTTTAAATTGGATTTTGTGTGTATTCAAGAAGTATGCAAAGACTTTTTAAAGAGCATGCAAATCCAAAGGAGTTGGGAGAAAATGAATTTCCATATTTTCAACATTGATATACATAGTCACGACTATAATTAATATATCTGAGATTCTTCAGTTGAGCATCTCTTGTGTCCTCATTTTCAAAGTTCTCCTTTCAAAATATGCTGCCCTTATGCACTTTATTATAAAGATACACTTTCTGCACATTGGGACTCTCCTGAAGATACATTGTCTGAGGTATCAACATCCTTGGACTCCAAATAAAGGGAAATTTTAAATATCCTAATGGCTGAGAACACATTTTATGCACTGCAAACGGTTCCCAATTTTTCTAATGCCACAATACTGGGAGTCTGTAACAAAGTTATTACATAAAATATTACTAAAAGTAATTTGTGATGTTGCATCATTTATTTGCAGGACATATATTTTGAAAGGTGATCAAAGAACAAAGTGATGTTTTTTTTATAAGGAAACCTAAACTATTCTAATCTACATGAGTTAGGTTACACAGATAGCACACATATAACAATGAGAATGAAAACATAAAATGAAAGCAGATCTTCTGTATCAAACACAACACAGCCAGATTATGTGGCTAGAACTGGAAGTTAGATTGATGTGGTTTAATGGTTGGATGACAGTTCTCTCTGTTTTCTTTTCTCAGTGTAATTGCAACAAGGTCATCAGCTGAGAGTGAGGAATAGGAAGTAGTTACTGTGGTCTGAGGATTAATTAGAAACTGCGAAATAGTCACATAGAGGAGTGAGAGACTATTTAGACTAGACTTCTGCCACGTTCATATATTATTGAGGAACTGGGATTATAAAGATAAATGACACAGCTTCCCTGCTTCCCAAGAAATTCACCATTATTTCTATGTCAAATCTTCTAGTTAAAACTTAGAATAGAATGGAGGCTTTTTGTGGTTTGGTCCTTACGACAGAATGATGCCTCCCCATCTCCGTGAATCCCAATTTTGGTCATTGGAATGTGTGGCTATCTTACCTGACACGTCAACATGGACTTTGCAATTGGGAGTGTGTTACAGATTTAGATTGTGGGCTGTTATCCTGGGTTGTCATATACATCCGCTGTAACCACAAAGGTCCTTATAAGGGAGGAAAGGAGGCAGGACAGTTAGAGAAGAAGATGTTATAAAGGAAGCAGAAGGCAAGGAGAGAGATGCGAAGATGTTACACACCTAGCTTTGAAGATGGAGGATGTGGCCACAAGCCAACCAATGCAGGTTGCCTCTAGGAGCTGAAGAAATCCAGGAAATAGATTATCCCTGGCCTTCAGGAAATAGATTATCCACCAACCTGGCTCTAGAACTTCTGACCTCCAGAACATAGGATAAGAGATTGTGATGTTTTAAGCCACTAATTTCTGATAGGCTGTTGCAGCAGCAAGGGAAACAAATGCAGTCCTATGTGAGAGTTCTTTTTTTTTTTTTTTTTTTTTTTTTTTTTTTTTTTTTTTTTTACAGGCAGAGTGAATAGTGAGAGACAGAGAGAAAAGTCTTCCTTTTGCCATTGGTTCACCCTCCAATGGCTGCCACGGCTAGTGCGCTGCGGCTGGCGCACTGTGCTGATCCGAAGGCAAGAGCCAGGTGCTTCTCCTGGTCTCCCATGGGGTGCAGGGCCCAAGCACCTGGGCCATCCTCCACTGCACTCCCTGGGCCAGAGCAGAGAGCTGGCCTGGAAGAGGGGCAACCGGGACAGAATCCGGCGCCCCGACCGGGACTAGAACCCTGTGTGCCGGCGCCGCTAGGTGGAGGATTAGCCTATTGAGCCACGGTGCCGGCCAAGAGTTCTGTAATCTAAAAACTTGAGACCATCTCTGAGGACCAGTAACGATTTGCTTTGAATGAGAACCTCTGGGAGGAAATGTCAGATCCAATTTTATTATTTTTATCCTCCAAACATGTGCATAAGCAGAGAAATTTGCCAATGTGAATGAATAAACACTTACCAAACCATCACTGGCTACTGAGAGTATCTTAGTACACCCACTGCTGCCTTCCGGACACTTGAACAGACAGCTGCATGGAAAATCCATGCTCACATGTGTTCCAGAGCACATCCTGAGCTACCACAAGCACAGATACCTATTAATGCAATTGTATCATCCTTGCCTCTTAGGTTCTTCTAAAATGGATAACACCAAATTACTGCGTTCCTTTTATAGTTCTTAAGAAATACAAGTAGAATATTGTTAAATAGGTTATTCTGTAAAAGGCAGTAAAATGCTACTCAGTTAAAAGTGATGGCCGGCGCCGTGGCTCACTAGGCTAATCCTCCGCCTAGCGGCGCCGGCACACCAGGTTCTAGTCCCGGTTGGGGTGCTGGATTCTGTCCCGGTTGCCCCTCTTCCAGGCCAGCTCTCTGCTGTGGCCCGGGAGTGCAGTGGAGGATGGCCCAGGTGCTTGGGCCCTGCACCTGCATGGGAGACCATGATAAGTACCTGGCTCCTGCCATCAGATCAGCGCAGTGCGCCGGCTGCAGCACGCCGGCCGCGGCAGCCATTGGTGGGGGAACCAACGGCAAAGGAAGACCTTTCTCTCTGTCTCTCTCTCACTGTCCACTCTGCCTGTCAAAAAAAAAAAAAAAAAAAAAAGGTGATGAGCTGTTCTTAAGAGAGAATAAATATCATCAGGTATAGGTATCTATTATTCCAGGGCAGTCATATTTTCTAGCTATGTTCTAATCTATGCAAACCTACAGTCTTTCATAAATCCTTAACTTTCATCCCTTAAATAAGGAATACTGCATTGGTTTGAAATTTTAATAATAGAGTTTAAGAAATTTCTAAATAATGCAAATAGCTAAACCATCAGGCCACTAATCATACTGTAATGGAAATATCATTTGATTTCCGTCTGTAAATGCATCTATAAACACATTTTAAAAATATTTTTAAATGTCTTCTAGTTGCTTTTTCCACTTTTAATATATTAAAGGTACACTAGAATAACATGTTTTACTTAAGAAGATGGATTTAAATGTACTTTTAGTGCAGAATTCACTAACAGTGGCATTAGTCACATCCCTGCATTACTTTTTTTAAAAAAGATTTATTTATTTATTTGAAAGAGTTACAGAGAGAGAAGGAGAGGCAGTGAGCGAGAGAGAGAGGGAGAGGTCTTCCATCCACCGGTTCATTCCCCAAATGGCTGCAACAGCTGGAGCGGTGCCAATCTGAAGCCAGGAGCCAGGCACTTCTTCTGGGTCTCTCATGCAGGTGCAGGGGCCCAAGTGCCTGGGCCATCTTCTACTGTTTCCCCAGGCCATAGCAGAAGATGGTTCAGGACTGGTGCAGCCAGGACTCAAACCGCTGCCCATATGGAATCCTGGCACTGCAGATGGTGGCTTTACCCGCTCAGCTATAGCACTGGCCCCTCTGCATTACTTTTTCACAGCACAGTAACAAGACTTCATGAGAGATTTGTTGAGAAGTTATTGCTCATTAAAATGTTCTAGAAAACCAACTTAGCAGATATTAGCTGTTGACTAGGTTGTGTAAGTTTGATTGGAACACAGCATTGTCTCAAAGTAGAAGCTGGAGTTGAATTTGCTATTGTGATTTCTAGCTTTAGTCTTTCTTCCCTCTGCAATATTGGTTTTGCAAAAGAAATGATTGTGTAAAATACTGAGCACAAACTGTAACAATCATATATTACTACAATAATAAATTGAATCAAACCATCCCAAAATTAGTGATTAAAACCTCTAATCATTTATCCTAGTCAATACAACCTGCAGATCAGCTGAGAATTGGCTAATCTATGTTGGGCTTAGTTGTGCTGGTTCAGAGCTCCAATTGGGTTCTGCTCTACTTTATGCATCTCTTGTCCCTTGTGCACCAGGAAGATGACCAGGACTTGTTCTTTTAATAGAAGTTGTATAAGAACAAAAGGGAAATTCTCATCATACAAGCACATTTCAAGCTTAAGCTTGTATTATGCACTAATATTGCTGACATTCCATTGTGCAAAGAAAGACAGATAGCCAAATCAAATACCAATGGAATATTAATGGAAAGTCTATGCTAATGGAGGGAGGAGAAAGAGGGTAATGTCGACGAAATAAAAATCTAAACTATTAAGGAATTTAACTTAAGCTGTATCACATAGCTCAGAGAGTCAAAGGAAACAGGCTTATAAAGGAAACAATGCAACTAGCAGCCTATGAAGGAGGAACCAAACGGCTGTCTCTGTGTGTACTGTCCCCAAATGAAAGAGCACCAGCTCTTTATAATTTATGCCATTCTAATCAAATTTGAGATTGCAAGGAGACCACGTTTGTTTAGCTTAGGGTGCTGCGTGTGGTTGCCTCTTGGGTTGGCTGATCAGGGGTTGTCAATGTAAATACCAATTCACTTTTATTTTTTCTTTGCTATTTGCCATGCAAGAGGAAGTGTCAACTTCATTTTCAAGGAGAGTGCCTGGACTAGAGATGACTAGCTGTCAGCTTTGTTTGGGTTTACATATTTAAGTAGGTCTGAGTTGTTTACATCCAGTGGGAGAGACGAAGTTTCTGTCACATTATTCAAGGAATGAGTCTGAAATTAATTCCAAATGGTTGCAAGGCCATAGAATTGGAAAATGATGATTTATATGGACTAATTACAGGCTACTCCTAGAGCTCATGATGATGGTCATTTTTTTCTTCCAATCCTGTACACAGGAAGAAAATATCCAAATGAATACTTGAATAACTAATGGAAAAGCCTAAGGGAGAACAGATGTAAATAGACAAAAATGTAATGTCAACTACACATAGCAAACAGTACCTACAATTTGGAATTAACCACAGTATTCTATTTAAATATTTGTGAAAACAGCACATTACTAACACTACAACAAAGGATATGAATAAATAATCCTGAATATTGATAGGAAAACTTAGATGACAACATCGAGTAAACTGCATACGTGGCCAGCGCCGCAGCTCACTAGGCTAATCCTCCGCCTGCGGCGCTGGCACCCTGGGTTCTAGTCCCGGTTGGGGCACCGAATTCTGTCCTGGTTGCTCCTCTTCCAGTCCAGCTCTCTGCTGTGGCCCGGGAGTGCAGTGGAGGATGGTCCAAGTGCTTGGGCCCTGTACCTGCATGGGAGGCCAGGAGGAAGCACCTGGCTCCTGCCATCGGATCAGCATGGGGCACTGGCCGCAGCGTGCCAGCCGCAGCAGCCATTGGAGGGTGAACCAACGGTAAAGGAAGACCTTTCTCTCTGTCTTCTCTCTGTCTCTCTCTCTCACTGTACACTCTGCCTGTCAAAAAAAAAAAAAAAAAAAAAAAAAAAAACAAACTGCATACGTTTACAGGGCTGAGTATCTCATAGCTGAGCAATACTTGCCTATCGAAAAATCAGTATTACTGAAACTGGATAGATATATAAGCATACATAAAGAACATGTAAAGTATGATACTGAGCCTTCATGTCAGCAACTGGCTAGTCACTGAACACTAGAATTGTTTTTAATTATGCTTTAAACAACATTGACCAAGTTTTGGTTTTAAAATATATAACATATGCACAAATAGTGTGACTTTTTTAATTTAATAAGTAATTTTAAATGTTTTAGAAAAATAACTTTTTGAAGACAACTGTAATTTTTAATGATTTCTTTTATGCTTTTGGATGAAAATTTAACATTTTGTGCATTTTGAATAATAAAATCCATTTTATTTTTAATCCTTTGGAGTGTACAATTTGAGATAGCAATGTGAGTGAGATCAGAGAAGAAAATAAAGGAGATAGGAAAATTTCAAAGCAGCAATCTGCTGAAAATTTCATAAAGTGAGAAACAATGGAAGTTTTTGCATATGCTCCACATAAAATTTGAAAATAAGACACGCATAGCCTTTCCTTAATGAAGATGTACTGTTCTAGATAGCAAAAGTGATCGGGATTTTCCCATCAAATGAATAATGTATTTATTTTTGTGTTTTATTTCAAAGGTAGAGAGACAGGCAGACAGACAGGGATCTCCCATCTGCTGGTTCATTCCCCAAATGCCCACCACAACTGGGGCTGTGCCGGGAGCCAGCAGGTGGCAGGGACCAAAAATCCCTTGAGCCATCACCTGCTGCCTTTCAGAGTGTGCATAAGCAAGAAGCAGCTATCTGGAAGAGAGGTGGGATTCAAATCCAGCACTCTATGGAATGCAAATGTCCTAAGGTGTGATTTCAACACTATGCCAAATGTCTACCCTCAAATTAACAATTAAATAGGCCAAATGAAATCCCGACAGCTTCGTAATCTTTGGCAACTGTAAACGTAAATATCAACTCAAAACAATGGTTCTGGAGGAGAGAATTATTCCTATCAAATTCACAACTCAGCAGAAACAAGCACCACTCTGGCCTGCCCATCAGAGTATGTGGTAAAGGATATCCTTTTTTTAGATTTATTATTATCTATCTAGGTCTCCCACACGGGTGCAGGGGCCCAAGTACTTGGGCTATCTATCTACTGCTTTCTTAGGCCATAGTAGAGAGCTGGATTGGAAGTATAGCACCCGGAACACGAACTGGTGCCCATATGGGATGCAGGCACTGCAGGTGGTGGCTTTACCTGCTATGCCACAGTGCCAGCCCCGATAAAGTGTATATATATATATATATATATACACATATATATATATTATAGAAGGCTTTTATTTAATATATATAAATGTCATAGGTACAATTTTTGGATTATAACAGTTCTTCCCCCCATACCCATCCTCCCACCCCCAAATCGTCCCACCTCATACTCCCTCTCCCATCCCATTCTTCATTAATATTCATTTTTAATTATTTTTATGTACAGATCAACTCTATACTAAGTAAAGATTTTAACAAACACACAAAGTGTAAAGTACTGTTTGAAGCACTGTTTGAAGCACCCACACAGACACACAAAGTATAAAGTTTGAAAGTAAGTTTTACCATTAATTCGCATAGTACAATTCATTAAGGACAGCGGTCCTACATGGGGTACAAGTGCACAGTGACTCCTGGTGTTGATTTAACAATTGACACTCTTATTTACGACGCCAGTGATCACCCAAGGCTCTTGTCATGAGCTGCTAAGGCTATGGAAGCCTCTTGAGTCCACAAACTCCAACAATAGTTAGGGCCATAATCAAAGTAAAGTATATTCTAAAGTGGGAAAACTGAAAGAAGTAGACCAAAACATCGCTAGAGTGTTACTGTGTTTTTCAGATGATGATCCTGGACAATGGGTGTCAAAGCCTTCTGATGGTGTGAGAGTGTTTGAACAAAACACAATCTGACAAATTAATGATGAAAATTTTTCATGGGATAGGCATGACAGAAAGTTTAATTTTAGGGGCCGACACTGGCATAGTGGATAAAGCTGCCACCTACAGTGCCAGCAGCCCTTATGGGAGCCGGTTCAAGTCCTGGCTACTTCATTTCTGATCCAGCACTCTGCTACAGCTTGGGAAAGCAGCAGAAGATGACCCAAGTCCTTCGGCCTCTGCACCTGCTTGGGAGATGCAGATAAGCCCCTGGCTCCTGGCTTTGGATTGGTGCAGCTCCAGCCGTTGTGGCCATCTGAGGAGTGAGCCAGCAGATGGAAGACTTCTCTCTCTACCTCTACTTCTCTGTAACTCTGCCTTTCAAATAAATAAATAAATAATTTTTTTAAAAAAATCTTTTTAAAAAGATTGTTTATTTTACTTGAAAGTCATAGTTACATAGAGAGAGGAGGAGAGACAGAGAGAGAGAGAGACAAAGAGGTCTTCCATCCACTGGTTCACTCCCCAGTTGTCCACATTGTCCGGAGCTGCGCCGATCCGAAACCAGGAGCCAGGAGCTTCTTCCAGGTCTCCCACAGGAGTGCAAGGGCCCAAGGACTTGTGCCATCCTCTACTGCTTTCCCAGGCCATAGCAGAGATCTGTAAATAAGTAAATCTTTAAACAATAAACAAACAAATAATTTAAAAAGCTTTTAATTACAATTATTTTAAATGGAGAAAAGTTTTAGAAATCAGTGTCTGTGTTTTAAATCTATAGCAAAGAATGCTATTACTCCTCCATGTACCTGTTTCTTAACTAATCTTTAAGTTCAGCCTTGGATAATGAAGATATTCGTGAATGGACACATTTAAGTCTGTTTACAGAAACCCAAAACACTATTTTCCAAGAAAAAATACAGAAGTGTAATTTATAATACCCAAACAATCTGAACAAATGCCAACCAACAAATAACATTTAATAAAGATGAACAAATACCAATACAGAAAAGAATACTATATGTTTAATATTAGCAGAACATAATAATGCATAAGAAAGATTTGCAGAAAAAAGAGTAAAATATTCAGTTCATTAAAAATTATTTTAAAAATTTATTCACATAAAGTGAATAAAAATCATAAGTGATTACCATCTAGGATGGAGAAATAAAAATTAGAGTGTTACGAGCAATAAAATGAAATAAGAAATTACATATAAACAAAAAATAAATATTATTCAGTTCAACTCTATTTTTCCAGGGACAAAAGCTATGTTGATCAACTAATAATTATTCTATTCATTTCATTACCCAAAAGAAAATAGTGAAGTTGATTTCACAGTTTATGTTGTAAAATGTATGCATTCTGACTTGAGAACTAAAAAGTAGTTTTCAGCTTTTACTATTGACTTAGAAGATCTTTTACAGCTATGATAACGGTGCTAACATGCTTGATAGTTGAGAATGTATACAGACCAGAATCTGGGCCACAAATCCAGGGGCATGTCCAGCATATAGTGAGATGATGCTGGTAAGAGACATGGCCAACAATACTAATAGCAATGACATTCATTAGAAAAATTAAGAGATTACACAACGTTTTGGAAGGGCTTTATTCTAATTTGAAAGTTTTTAAAACTTTTTAAATTTCTTTGTTGATTTGAAAGACAGAATGACATAGAAGGAAGGAGAAACAGAGATCTTCCATCCACTGGTTCAGTACCCAAATGCCCACAACAGCCACGGCTGGATCAGGCTAAAGCTTGGCTACTCACGCGGGCGGATGGGAACCAAGTACTTGAGCCAACTTCTGCTGCCTCTCAGATACGTTAACAGGAAGCTGGAATTGAAGTTATTTTGTTTTTGAAATCTCCCCACAGATGAACAGACACCTTAACCTGATAAAATAAATTGCAAATATCAACTTTATAAATGCAACTGATGAAATACCAATTAAATACTATTAAAGCAATTAGGTTTGATTAGGCAAGAAATGAGATGTTCCAGGAGAGTAAAGAAAAACAAATGACAGACTGTCAAGGAAGGAGTGACTATCATCTTGGGTGAAAATCTGAATCACTATTGAAACCATAGAGTCTTCAAAAAGTTCGTGGAAAGTCTGTATCATGAAAAAACTATGTATGATTTTCATTTTTTTGGCATCAAAATTATACTTATCTTGCAATTCCATTTTTCAGGAACTTTATGAAGTCCTCTCATGGGCTATTCAGTTATTTGATATGAACTGTTGCTTTGTAGTAATGAGTTTATCAGGAACTTATAAAAAATCAAATTTGTCTATTTCACTTTTTAAACATTTTTAATTATTTAAAAAATACATAATTGGGGTCTGCCTCTCTTGGATTTCCCTTCTTAGCTGCTGCAGCAGCAGGTTTCTGACTTAAATAAATCTTGATCTGGTCTCTCTCTCACACACACACACACACACACTATATATATATATATATACACACACACACATATACATATAAAGAGAGAGAGAAAGTATATATAATAAAATTTGGTATATTATTTAAAACTATTTATGAAGTATGCATCAAAAATGACACTGGAACAAAATACAATGATAATGTAACAAAGGAATAAAGCTGTTTTTTAAACAAAGAAAAAAAAGATCACAAATAATTACCAGTTTCTACAGAATGTTTTCTAGTCATTTTATTCCCAGTATTATTGAGAGAATTTTACATGCCATTAAATTGGTCACTTCAACGGTTTTAACATATTCACAGGCTTATGGGACCATTACTATAATATACTTTTTGTCCTATTTTAATAACATCTTTTTTCAGAAACCATTCCCATATCATAAAATTAGTCTTCAACAAATATACAATTCAACAGTTTTTCATGTACTTGGAGTTGTGTAACCATGGCACCTTTCTACCCCATTTTCTCACTCCTAACAGATACCCCTTTACCATTAGTATCATCCCTTTGTTGTTTCTCGCCTACTCACCAGCTTCCATCCCCAATCATCCTTGGAAATTACTTATCTACTTATTAATTTTAACTAGTGAAATTGCCTTCCATATTTTTACATCTTCAAATCAAATGATAACTACTGTTATATACATATTTCTAATTTTGCCATGTTAATGTTGATATCAAGGAATCAAATTACAGTATATTAATAAATATTTAGAGATGTCCATTTGTTCTCTTGTCCTCAGCAGGACTGGTGTATCTATTGTTAAAAATGTATGAATTAATTACAGTAGCTCTTATTTTACAATTATACAACACAAATCAGTAACAAGAGGAAAATCCAAGTCTGTCTCCTAGTATCGAAAGTTATGCTAAGAAAGGCATGGAGGTGAGCTAATCCAAAAGTATATCCAGAAAATAACTCTTGGCAAATATCACCACATGTTGTCCATTGAATCAAAAAGAGTGAAAACCCTAGAATATAATTAAGAAAATTTTACAACCAGAGAAAATACAGCCCAAATTTTAAATGTTTGAGATTTTAAAAGATTTAAAATTATTTTTCATTCTCTCCTATTCATAAGCAAGGAAGTCATGCTCTTATCTAATCCTACTGCAGATGTGGCAAACAGGGCAGAGTCAAAGATTATGGTGAAAACTGTAATGTCCTTTAGACTCAGCTGGCCCAGAGCAAGATCATGGTCTAATCAAGGAATGTTCCTATCCCATTCCCTCCTCCCAAAGTAGAAGGTCCTCATTGCCTTTGGAGAAATTTCATATTTTTTGTGAATCAGATTAAAGTCTGCCATGCATCTGCTATTCTTCTTTCCAAACAGGAGTCCTATGTCTTGGATATGATTTGAGTGTGCCCCACAGGGATTCACATGTTGGTCCTTCGTGTGGTGATGTTGACAAGAGTGGTGGACAATTAAGCAATGGGACCTAGTGAAGGTCTTTAGGTTACTGAGGGAACTACTCTTGGAAGGAATTAAAGTAATTCTAGTGGGGACCCTTGCATAGTTCTTCTGAGATGGTTGTTAATAAAGGAGACAAGTCTCACCCCTACCATACCTTACTATCTGCTCTATCATACCTAGAAAGCCCAGGCTTTGAAATTGGTGTAATGGCAAAACCGAACTTTTAGATTAACTTCTTAGGGAAAAACTAATATATTTTGCCTATGGGAAGCAGAGTGAGTTGAATATTTGGTGTTCTGAAGGGTGGAAAGTGATAGTCCCTGATGCTGTTCACCAAATATTTCTAGCTTTTGGTCTGCTGGTCTCTTGGTAGGACTGTACCTTCTACCCCACTTATGACTGAGTAGGCCATGTGACCAGATCTGGTGAGTGGGTTGTGATTGAAATGGGATGCCAGCAATGTGTATGATTCTGGTTGCTCCATCAGCCTGAATCCAGATAATCTCAAGATAGAGTTTTTAGCCAACCTCCAGTAGCCAAGTAAATGAGTGAAACACAATCTTGATTTTCATAAGCCATAAAGAGATGGGAGTTGTGTTTCATAATATTATAATTGCTATAGCAACATTAAATGAATCAATTTCTTTAATAAAAATGGAGAGTTTCCCAAGATACATGAGTATTAGAAATATATCATTATTAAACTGGTGAGGAAATGTTATGAACTATGAATATCATCACAAGTTTGTTTTTAAGTTGGTTTTGTTCTCCCTGTATTGAAGTTCAGACTGAGAAAAGGTGATTTTTATGAAAAACAGGTTAGCTTTTAAATTTGAGTCCTCTTACTACATCTATAGTATTTACAGTTACTGCAGGTGGCACAATGATTTTCGAATAATGGAAGCTAATGTAGCTCTTTACTCTCAATTTCTCCCCAGGATACTTGGCAGTTTCTCTCAATCTTGTGCTTGCTTTCTCAAAACAGCTGGAACTTAATTCTGAAAATACAGAGGCAAAGTTGTCCTACAGCTTTTAATTGCCAATTAAGCAGGTTTCAATTTATGAATCCATCTCATATGTGATATTTTTGAGACAATTTTATTTTATTTTCCCCCCAGAAACCTTTTATTTAAGGAATACAAACATCATACATTTCGTAATCACAACTTAAGGAATATAGTGATTCTTCCCATTGTACCTGCCCTCCTACCCACACTCCCACCCTTCTTCCTCCTCCCTCTCCTATTCCCATTCTTATTTTTTACTAAGATCTATTTTCAATTAACTTTATACACATATGATTAATTCTATATTAAGTGAAGAGTTCAACAAACCATATAAAAGAAAAAAAATTGTTCCTCACGAGTCAACACAAGGGCTGGTCAATGTTATTGCTTCTCAAAGTGTTAATTTCACTTCTACAGGTTACCTTTTAGGTGTGCTATTAGTTATCACAAATCAGGAAGAATATATGGTATTTGTCCCTTTGAAACCAGCTTATTTCACTAAGTATGATGTTTCCCATCTTCAATTATTTTGTTGTAAATGACAGGATTTCAATTTTTTTTTTTTTACCACCATGTAGTACTCCATAATTTCTTTAGCCAGTATCCAATTGTCAGGCATTTGGGTTGATTCCATATCTTAGCTATTGCAAATTGGGCTGCAATAAACATGGGGATACAGATAACTCTTTCATATGCTAATTTCATTTCCCTTGAGTAAATTCCCAGGAGTGGGATGGCTGGGTCATATGGTCATATTCAAATTTCTGAGGTATCTCCATACTGTCTTCCACAGTTACTATACCAGTTTATATTGCCACTAACAGTGGATTAGGGTACCTTTTTCCCCACCTCCTTGCCAGCACTGGTTTGTTGATTTTGGTATAAAAGCTATTCTAACACGGGGTGAGGTGAAACCTCATTGTGGTTTTGATTTGCATTTTCCTGATGGCTAGTGATCCTGAGCATTTTTACATGTATCTGTAGGCCATTTGGATTTCCTTTTTTGAGAAATGTCTATTTAACTCCTTTGCCCACTTCTTGACTGGGCTGTTTGCTTTGCTCTTGTTGAGTCTTTTGACTTTTACTTTTTACTTTCACTATGTGGAGTTTGACTATAATGTGTTGTGGTGAAGATCTTCTCTGGCCATTTCTATTAGGAGTTCTATGTGTTTCCTGTACTTGGACATCCCTTTATTTCTCCAAATTAGGGAAATTTTCTTTAATTATTTCACTAAAAAGGATTTCTAATCCATTTTCTCTTTCCACACCTTCATGAACTCCTGAGATCATTTGTTGGGTTGTTTGATAGTATCCCATAAATCTCTGACACTGTTTTTCAGTTTTATAATTTCTTTATTTTTTGGTCTGACTATAATTTCCAGAGATTTGTTTTCTAACTCAGATATTCTTTCTTCTGCTTCATTAAGTCTGTGCTTAAGGCTTTCCACCATACTTTTTATTTGTACTGTTGAATTCTTCATTTCCAATATTTTGTTTGGATTTTTCTTTAAAATCCCACTTTTGTGGAAAAAATTTCTATTCGTGTCAGGTACAGATTTCTTTAGTTCATGAATTTGCTTCTGATTACTTCTAAGTAACCCTATAATCTTTTTTTGAATTCGGTTTCTGGCATTTCATCTTCATCTTCACATTCTAGTACTGAAGTGTTGTGTTCTTTCGGGGACATTATGTTGTCTTTCTTATTCTTGTTTCTTAAATTGCTGCATTTGTTATTAGGCATTTGTGGTGATACTCATTGGTTTTTTGGTTTTTTTGTTTTATCCCTGTGATTGCTCTTATCTTTGTGGACTAGTCTTCCATGGCTTAGTGGAGTATCTACTCTTTCAGTGAATACCCATAGTATGTGATTGGGAGGTTTTTTTAAAAAAGTTTTTTAAATATTAAGAGAAATACTCTTTAATATTCCTTACCTGAGTTATTAGGATTAGTAGGTTTAAATATACTGCTATAAATAAAAATAAATGTCTTTGTATAACTATTGAAGGAGAGTAAAATGTTTATGCTGTTGTATCCCACACATGTGCAAATTTTAGGCTAAGCTTGCAGCAATAGGAAACAGATAAAAATCACGTGTAAGGTACATCATGGTAAAGTGATGAGAGATAAGAAAAAATCATCAATGTGCAAAATGGTTAGGGTTCTAACCCAGCTTCCTGATGCTATTGTGTCTGGGAAGCCAGCAGATGATGGTCCAAGTACTTGAGTCCCTGCTACCGACATGGAAGCCTGAGATGGATTTCTGGTCTCCTGGCTTCAGTGGTCCAGCCCAGGCTGTTGCAGGCATTTGGGGAGTAAATCAGCAAATGGAAGATCTATTCTGTCTCTTTCTCTCTCTCCTTCCTAATAAACAAATAAATCTTTTTCAAAAAAATATTAAAATAGTACCTCCTTTTTATTTATATAAAGGGAAAAATTTCATGTATCTAACAAATGCAGTTTTAAGAGTATAATGATACTTCTTACCCTACCCTCACTCCTTCCCTCATTCCCACCCTCCCTTCTTCCTTTTTTATTTTTCTTTCAATTTTTACTATGCCATACTTTTAATTTACTTTATAATCACATTTAACACTTCATTAGATGAAGAATTAGGGTTAGTACCTCCTTATTAGAAGCTTCACTGTCCAAAGTTTCAGTTCTCCCTGTTCAACCATTATCTGAAAATATTAAATGGACAATTTCAGAAATAAACAATTCATAGTTTTAAATTGTGGGACCCTCTGGATGCATCCTGTCTGGGATATAAATCAACCCTTTGTCCAGTGTATCTGGGCTAATATGCTACCCATAACTCACTCACGTACAAACCATTTTGATAATCAAATCATAAGACTAGCATTGCTGGAAATTCAGGTGTCAGAAAGAAGCCACAAGATGCTTCCTGTCCATGAAAAGGTGAAAGTTCTCAACTTCATAAGAGAAGGAAAAAAAAAAAATCACATGCTGAGATTACAAAGACATAGCTATGAAACTTTTTCTGTGAAATTATGGAGGAGAAAAATTTGTGCTTGATTTGCTGTTGCATTTCAAACTGCAAAAGTTATGGCTACAATGCATAAATGTTTAGTCAATAAGGAAAAACCTTGATATTACAAAGTTAGCCTTTATTCATGGATTCAGGCATCCACAATGTAACTTGAAAAGTAACCTCACTGGATACTACTTACTGTATCAGATGCATATAAGAAATTCATATCTAAGAATTATACATGCAAATCTTTATATTAATAAAAACTTAAAGAAGTGACAATAAATATGCTATATTATCTTTAAAAATGAAGTATATGGACCCACTGGATAAAACTGCTGCCTTCAGCGCCAGCATACGACATGGGTGCTGGTTCAAGTCCTGGCTGCTCCACTTCCAATCCAGCTCCCTGCTAATGCACCTTGGAAAGTATGACCCCTGCACCCATGTGGGAGGCCTGGGTGAAGTTCCTGGCTCCTGGCTTCTGCGTGGCCCAGTTCTGGCTGTTGAGGCCATTTGAGGAGTGAACCAGTATATGGAAGACCTCTCTCTCTTTCTCTCTCTTTCTCTCTCTCTCTGTCTCTCTCTCTGCCTCTGCCTCTCCTTCTGTAACTGTTTCAAATAAATAAATAAATAAAATCCTTTAAAAAATGAAATACAGCTGTAAATATCACACATATACATATATAGATGTATATGTATCTACATCTATATTGTGTATATGCAAACATACACAAACCAGGTATAGTTATTAGATAAAAAGCAGATAAAGGAAATTATCAAGTTGAATTTTTCTTAAAGCAGAGCAATGGGATACATGCCTGAATACAAAATAATATTTTTGGAAGTATTTACTTTATCCAAAGTTGGATTGCTGATATAAGTAAATCAAATTATTTCATAGTCTTTGTTTTCCCATCAGGAGGGGGAAGAAAATATTTTACACATTTAACAGCTCTGGAGTAGGAATTTCTAATTTGGTTCCTGCTGTACTTCTAAAATTAAGTCATGTATTACATTCAAAGGATATATTTTTGAGTAGGGATTTATTAAACATAGCTCTTTTTATTAATAGCATATTGATTTACGCATTTCCTTCCATTATCTACTTCTCGATTTCTCCATAGATTTCAAAAATCGAGGAAGAAATAGATCTTTTTTCTCCCTGTATTGATTATAAAAGCTAACAGATGCTGATATTAAAATGATCAGGAAGTTAAAAGAAGAAAAAATTCTAACTTGAGTCCTTACAGCAGAAAACCGCACCAGTTCCTACAACCTTTTCTACTCCTTCAGGGGACAGCACCAGATGTGCAGCACATACCCTGGATCATTGAACAATAAATACCTTCAGATGTATGATGGGAATTTAGGTGCCAACTGGATGGAGCTATGGGCACCCGGAGATTTGGTCCAGCAGCAGTATTTGGGATATGTACATGAAGTGTTTGAAGATGGCTTTAACATTTAAATCAATTGACTGAGTGAAAGGCAAGGCCCTCACATTTAGTTGGAGTCCTACTTTTGAATAGAACAGAACAGCTGACCCCTCTCATTAATGAGGAATTACTCCTGATGACGGAATGAGCCGGGGCTTTGGTTTTCTACTTTTCAAACTCAAAAGCACCAGCTCTTCCTGAGTCTCTAGCCTGCTATGGTTTTGACCAGCACTTCACCATCAGATCTCCTGCATCACCGACTCGCTGACTGCAGGTCTCGGGACTTGTCAGCTTCCATAATGTGTGAGCCAACTCTAGATAACAATAACGATATCCACCCCCACCCCCGGCTGCTGCATTAAGGAAATGTACAGTTTTTGCTCTGAAGTGTATGTGTGTTTTCCCTGTGCTTTCATAGGCAAACACTTGTTTTTCCACCAATTTAATCCTGTGCTTCAATAAGCAAACACTTGTTTTTCCACCAATTTAATCCGGCAACTGATGAGCTTCCATTAACCCTGGGTGAATGCTGTCACCCATTCAGAGGATGAAGGGATTGAAGAAAAGATAGATCTCATCTACTTTTGTGGCACAGTTGGTTCTTTACATTTCTCCGTAATATCATTGCTCCAGGCTATAAACGCACCTGACACTTTATCAGAATAGTTGAGGGAAACCAACAGCTTGATATTAGTGTCTCACTTTAAGAGAGATGTGCTAAATTACTTTTCTCATAGTGCAAAGAAAGATTGTCCAAGAAGTCAAACTGTTAACATGATTCCTACACTACTTAATGTAAAAGTCTAAACTTCTGTAACAAAGACATAAAAATGCTGTGGCTTGATTAACACACTATTTTGCTTCTCTCTAATATAAATATCCAAAGTGAGCATGCCACATCATATGACAATTCTGCTGCATCTGGACATCCTAGGGTCCAAAATTTTTTTCCATAATATTCTTCCACATCCAGTAGGGTGTTTTCATTATCTGCATAATGTCACATGCTCGTCATCTAAAAGCACAGTCCTGAAAGTGGCACACAGCCATGGTGAGTACTCACACCAATGCCCCTTAGGGCATCTGGGATAGGACCCAGTGATGAAAGGATTTGGGAGGAAATGGCAGTCCTTTGAGAGAATCATCTATTGAAAATTCTAAGTTTCGAAGTCTCCACTCTTCTGGGAGTCAAGGTTAGGAGGGCATCATTCCTCATGCTAGTGACCAGCTGGGCATTGGCCAATGATGTAAGTGACGGGATAAGACACAAGGGAAATTCATCAAGTCATCAAGGTTCTTGAGAAACCGATTCAACAGAATCAATTGAAGTAAACGCAAACACACACACATACAAATTCTGGTTCGTGAGGGTAGTCTTCAAAAGTTTGTGGAAATGCATATTGCACAGAAATAAATTTATATTTTAATTCTATTTCTCACAAACCACTTGAAGTAGCACACAGATGTTTATACTTCTTGTATATATGTGCATATATATGTGTATAGAGACATTCATATATGCTGTTGATTCTATGTATGCAGAATATGTAATTTCTTTTTGCAATTATATATGCAAGGGTACTACAAATAAATCTGATAAAAAAAAGTTTGTGTATTGGCTTTTATGTGGACACAGGCATTTATTTTCTTGGATACATTACCAAGAATGTGGTTACTAAAATGTGTGCTCAGCATATAGTCTTCTTGTGGCTATTGTTTTAAGAAAACAACAAATCGCTGTTCAGAGTGCCCAAAACTTTTTACATTCCTCTAGCAAGAAATACATCCTTGGCAAATTTTATTGTCATTATTTTGTATCTTAGCTGTTCTCATAGTTGTGTAGTGATATCAAAGATTCTAATTGTTTTTGTGTATTCTCTGCTTGAGAGTGATTCAAACTAGAAGTAAGAAGATCTGAATAGCCATCCTGGCTTTGCTTAAAATTAATTATGCAAGTTAAATGCAGCCTCTTAACTCATAAAATGTGAATTTTCTTTTCTGAAAAATGGGAATAATAATAATAACTGTGACAGTGAAATGATGAGATATGAAACTATTATTGACTTAACACTATTTTGAAACCTGAAATCATTGTTTCTAATGCAGGAAAACTTTTCTTTATAAAAATTAAACAATTTTTTCTCTTTCCTTGTCTTTTTTGGTTGTCCCACCAACCTTCCAAAACTAACCATGTTCAAGTTTTTGCTTTCCTAAAGTGAGAATACACATCATTTTACCCTTTGTGGTTATCATCAGCATTTAAATAAAGCAAGCATCTAAAATATTTTCTTGTTTCATATAGTGACCATAAGTCACAGATGGTCATTGCTTGAACGACCTTAGAAATCTGGTGCATCCTCATCAGTTCACACATTAAGATCAAAAGTCGCAGCTAACTTAAATGACTTGCACAAGTCCCACAGCTAAATAAATACAGTGATGGGAATAACCTCTATGGAGAGTGCAGTCCAAGCTAAAGCCATATTCTCATTGTGAGCTGTTGGTCCATCTAAACTTTTCTTCCCCTCCCATTATTACGCTAGACCTTGCTCTGTTTAGCGGTTCTCTCTTTGCACATACATCTCCTTTAGGTTTCACTTTCATGCTTCCCAGTCTCGTACTGTCACTCATAATGGCTAGGTGGTCCTTTCTCTCTTTTGGGAATCCCTCCTATGTCCTTTTATATTCCTTTCTCATACACACACACTCCTCACTTTCCTTACCTCATCTTCCTCCAATTAGTGTCTTTAGTGATCCTCATGCCTTGTCTTCCCTTTCCCCATAAATAGTTCCATATTCCCCCACCACAGCTCAAAACCCATATTCCTCCGCCACAGCTCATAAGTCCTTACTTAGGACTCCTTAAAGACTGTCCCTTTACCATCTCTCTGTGTGCAATCTTTAGTCCTACACAGTGTTTGAGAGTGAAACTTTTATTTTTTTCCTTGTGATTTCAAAAAAATGCTATAATAATGCAGTGTGCACCCTTTTGTGTCTGGATACTTTTTAACCTTATAGTTTAAAATAATTATGGGTTTGCAAGAAATTGCAGAGAAATGTTCAGGGGAGTTTCAGGGACTCATCATGCAGTCGCCTAATATTAACATCCTGTATAACTAGAGTCCAAGATCAAAACCAGGATATTGACGTTGGTGCTATTCAGAGTTTACTCAGTTTTTTTTTAAAGATTTATTTATTTATTTATTTGAAAGGCAGAGTTACACAGAGAGAGGAGAGAGAGAGAGAGAGAGAGAGAGAGAGAGAGAGAGAGAAGTCTTCCAACCTCCGGGTTAACTCCCCAGATTACAACAGCCAGAGCTGTGCTGATCTGAAGCAAAGAGCCAGGAACTTCTTCTGGGTCTCCCACATTGGTGCAGGAGCCCATGGACTTGGGTAAACTTCTACTGCTTTCCCAGGCCATAGCAGAGCGCTGGATTGGAAGTAGAGCAGCCAGGACTTCAAAGAGAGCCCATACGGGATGCTGGTATTGCTGGTGGCAGCTTTACCCGCTATGCCACAGCATTGACCCGTTTACTCAGATTTCACAGTTATACATGCATTCATGTGTGTGCAGCTCTATGCACTTCTATCACATATGTTCTTTGTGTAATCCTTATCACAATCAAGTTATTTAACTGTGTTACCCTGCAAGGCTTATACCTTTGCTACTCCTTTATAGTCATATCCACACCCCTCTATATCCCTAACCCCTTTTTTATTACTAATCGGTTTCTATGTCTACAATTTTGCGCTAGGATTTGGAGTGTATTGTCTAATTTGTGAAATATCTATGTGTGTGTATGTATATATATATATATATATATATATATATGTATTTGATACACAGAGAGAGAGAAACCAGTACACTGATTCAATCCACAAATGTCCGCATGCCTAGACCAGGCCAAAACCGAGAGCCAGGAACTCAATCCAGGTTTCTCGAATTGGTGGAAGGGACTCATCTACTTGAGCCATCACCTGCTGCCTCTAAGGGTGGGCATTAGAAGAAACTAGAATCAGAAGCACAGCCAGGATGTGAACCCAGGTACTCTGATATGGGAGGAGGCATTCCAAGAAGAGTCTTTTTTTTTTTTTTTTTGGAAAACTTTTATTTAATAAATATAAATTTCAAAAGTACAACTTTTGGATTATAGCAGTTTTTCTCTGCATAACCACCCTCCCACCCGCAAACCATCCCATCTCCTACTTCCTAGCCCATCCCATTCTTCATTAAGATTCATTTTTAATTATCTTTATATACAAAAGATCAACTTAGTATATACTAAGTAAAGATTGAAACATATTGCACCCACACAGACACACAAAGTATAAAGTACTGTTTGAAGACTAGCATTATTGTTAATTCTCATGGTACAACACATTAAGGAAAGAGATCCTATATGGGGAGTAAGTGCACAGTGACTCCTGTTGTTGATTAAACAATTGACACTCTTATTTATGAATTCAGTAATCACCCGAGGCTCTTGTCATGAGCTGCCAAGGCTATGGAAGCCTTTTGAGTTCACCGACTCTTATCTTATTTAGACAAGGTCATAGTCAATGTGGAAGTTCTCTCCTCCCTTTAGAGAAAGGTACCTCCTTCTTTGAAGACCTGTTCCTTCCACTGGGATCTCACTCACAGAGATCTTTCATTTAGGTCATTTTTTTTTTCCACGGTGTCTTGGCTTTTGAGTCTTAACCACCTCCTGAACATATGCCCCTGAGTTGACCATTTATCATTAGGCTATTTTTCTCTCTCTCTCTGGTAATTTTCTTGACTTTGAAATCTACTTTATCTAGTATTTATATAGCCACTTTTGCCTTCATTTGGTTAATATTTACCTGGTGTATATCTGGTGTATACGTTTCCATACTGTTACTGTATCTCTACTTCTACTGCTATACTTCAAGTGAGTTTCTTCTGTGTGTGTGGAAAACATTTATTGGGTCATTATTTTCAATCCATTCTGGCAATCTCTTTTAATCAGTACATTTAGATAATTACATTTAATGTAATAATTGATATGTTAGAATGTAAATTTGTTACCGATTTTTTGTTTTATGTTTTATCTGTGGATTTTGCTTCACTGGGATTTTTTGTTTTGTTTTGTTTGTTTACTGTGGCTTATTTGAACATGTCTTAGAATTGTATCCTGATTTCTCTCTTGTGTTTTTGTGTGTATATCTCCTTTTAAAAAATTTTAAAATTGCATTTAATTGAAAGGCACAGAGACAGAACCACAGAAAGCCAGAGAGAGATTCCCCATCTGGTGGATCATTTCCTAAATGCCCATCTGGGGCTGGGCCAGGCAGAAGAAAGGAGCCTGGAACTTCAGTCAGTCCCCAAGTCTCCCACATGGGAGTCAGGAACCCAACTACTTGACTCATCAAATGCTGCCTCCCAACATGCACATCAGCAAGAAGCTGGATCTGGATTGCAGCTGGGACTTGAAAGTACTGTACTATGAGATGTGGGTGTCCCAAGTGGTGTATTCATATAGACCCACCCCTTGAATGAATTTCTTTATATGTCTTTACTGCTTGTTCTGGATGTTACATTCTATATACTCATACACACAGTCATATCTCAGTCCTCTAGTGATGATATTTTACCATTTTGAGTGGTGTACAAACTTTATCTTGTTTCCCTACCCACTCTCCCTTGTTTATAGTTGTCTTCAATACTTCCTGGGCACACATTGATACCCACATAAAGACAATGTTAAAATTTTATGTCAACTGTCAAATGTGATTTACAAAGCACAAGATGGAAAATACATATTGCTGTTCTAATCAATATTTTCACTCTTTTTAATGTTCTGTTCCTTCTTCCTTCCTGATGGGCAAAGATTCCTACTTTCATCATACCCTTTTGTCTTAGAGAAATTCCTTTCCTCTTCCCTCATGGTGCACCTGCTGGTAAGACAAATTCTCAGATTTTTCTCACCTGAGAATGTCTCATACCCTCCTGCAACATCTGATTGTAGTCAGTTAGTAGAAGGTGATTGTATTTTCTCATTCAGATTGTGTTTTCCTGGGTTCTCAGTTTAATAGTTGAATTTCTATTTTATACTAGTTATTTTGGTTAAGTCAGTAGACTCTTGCTCCTATGTAAGTCTTCTATTTTAGCGCATCCTCATCATGCTTAGGTGTAGCATATAGGTTTTGGCCTATGCTATTGATGTTAGTTTCAGTGACAGTTTAGTTTGGAAGCAAATGACCAATGACAGTTCAGTTTGGAATTGCACTACCTGCTGATATCACTTGTTGTCCTGGTGCCACTGAGGCTTTCATTGAATTCCCACTGATGCTGCCCACGGGAGCTGAAGGAAAATCCCAGTTCTTCTTCTATCAGAGGGCTGGGGGAGGAGTGATGGAGAGACAGTAGGGGTGAGCCTGGGTATATTTATGACACTGAATGGAGACACAGGGCTGGCCCATGGGGACAGGGAAGCTGTTGCTTCACGTGGGTCTTAGCAAATTGGTTTTCTAGTTATGGAGCAGGTGTTCTGCTCCCAGTTAGATCTCTCTTGGGCTTGCCCTCTTTGAGAGTATCTGAGTTAGAATGAAGCTCCTAGGGACTCACTGTGTTGTCATTCCTCAGAGTGTGAGCTCCCTCTCTAGTCAGTCCTCTTTCTTCCCACTGAGTCATTTTGTCATTGTCTACTGAATTACTTCTTGGGTGTTTAATTGTACATAGAGTGATACAGCATAAAAATGTCACTCTGTGTCATATTGTTTCAGAACTGGATGTATCCATGTATCTATGTATTAACTAACTTAATCTTTGAAATCCCTTTGAGGCAGGAAAATTTTCAACCTTTTATTTTCCAGGTGATAGGTTATAGAAGAGAAATTTTAAAAGTTAGTAAGATCCCTATAAATACACCCAGAAGAAGACATAAGTTGTGGACTCGTCCTGTGAGGTCCACACTGCTGGGAAGCACTGGAGACAAGTTTCCATGAGCATGTCTGTTTATTAATGATCAAGCATAAGCTTTTAAAGGGCAGGCAGAGGGGGTGTAGCTAATTCAGGGCATCACTAATTCTATAGGATGAAGCTGATATTGGCGCCGCTACACTTCTCCAATCAGCTTGGAGGTCACTAGTTTAGTAGTCTCCCAGGTGGTCCTGATGGGCCTGGACAACACCCAGGAGCTGTTTACCCAATTGGCAATTACAAGGCTCTTCAACAGGAAGGGGGGGGATGTGCCTGGGGCTCCTGCTGCCTGCCAACAGTCAGGCCATCCCAGGAGGCATGGTATGCCACGCCCTCCTAACTGCCTGCAAGGGCTAGGCAGGCAATCCCCCAGCCAGGCACAGAATCACCCACAATAAGTGAATCACATGCAAACACGCATGAGTGCTCTTGTATGGACAACAGTCGGATAGCTATGACCATGATCTTCAACACAATTACAGCCATAGTAGGGATTCAGTCACAAAATAAAGCAATTTAGGATGAATGAATAAGCTTTAAAATTAATTTATCTTGATATACTTTGTGGGATGTCACTAGAATTCACCTTTAGTTTTTCATGATTTTTCATGCCATTGCTTAGGAAATTATACCTGGGAACATTTTTCCGTTGTGTACAGTCAGAATAAAGAAAGCATAGCTTTATGAATTGATCCTTCTTACAAAACATGATGTAACTAATTAGCTGGATCTAAAGTAAAATATTTAAATCTTCAGGCATTGCATTTATTGGAAGGCTAAACATTTCAGTTTATATTTAGAGATTCTTCTTCATGTCATGTTTCTTAAATTTACTTAGACGTGTGTTTCATTCACATCTCAGATGTTGTAGAATGTCCACGTTTTCATTGGAAAAATATTTTTTTCTGTTTCATGTAACTAAGTCATGAAATATGAAATAATCCTATTAATATGGAAAGAAAGGAATAAAAAGAGTTGGCTCAAGTCAGAATTTATTCATTGCAGGGATTCTAGACTAAATTTTTTTGGCATTCATTATCCTCAATTAAAATAACAAAAATGCAAATATGAGCATTGGTACTTTATTCTATAGTTTATGTAGTTCTCTCACATAAATTTCCTGTGATTCATGAATTAGTAAAATGAAAGTTCCAGTGCTTTGGTCCATGGCTTCCTGGTCTAAAAAGCCAGACCGCCCCTTTGCTATCTGTGTGACCAAGAGCAGGTCATTTAATTCCAACCTTTTTGTCCCTCTGCTTCCTCATCACTAAGGTAATACTGTTTTCAAGGAAGATTGGATGAGAAAGTAAAGTAAAACTCTCAGGATAATGTCTGCTCATAATAAATACTTAATAAATGTTACTTATTGTTATCTCCATTTTATACATGAGGACCATCTGGCTCAACAGATAAGCATAGCTCACATGCAAGAAATGGATATACAGCATATCTTGTATTAATTTATTTTGCATTAAAATGAAACAAATTTAAATTTTCTTTAAATGCTTTTGCAGAATTGCATTTCAGAGCTGAAGAAACAGGGAGAGCCGGTAGATAATACTGAGGAAGACATTTACGGCTTGTCACAGAGCAGCCACTTTGGAGCTCCTTACTCTTATCTTTACAACATCCCTTTGAATATTAACATAACCCCTTTGGAAGCTATGACTGGGTATATTGTTCACCACCTCCTTGGACTAAGGTTGGGATCTTCGAACCAGGACCACAGTCAAAATCAGATCTGTCACATGTTTTGTATGGCCAGTGAGGTAAAAATGTTTTTAATATGGGAAAATTTGCAACTGATTTAATGATAGGAAATACTTACTTTGAGCCCCAATTAAGTATAATATTATCATCCCAAAGAAGAAGTCCTTAATTCTCATTTGTAGACATGTACTATACAAAATTATAATCAATTTTTATTTTTTTAATTATGACAGTAAGATTTTGTAGGAATGTTTTCTCTCTTTACTATATTCTATATTTGCATGATATCTGAAATCTTAGCCAGTAGCCTGCATAGCTTAAAATACTGTCTGGTTCTAGAAAATATTGTTCAACTCTTACACCAATACACTAATGGGACTCTTTGTATCAGAAAATGGCTTTTTGACCATTAGGCAGGCATTCACTTTGAGTTATATTTTTCCAATAGTGGTTATGAATTGCCTCTGTTCATCAGAATTGATTTTTATGTAAAGTACATTATATCCAGCTTTGGGATTTGAAAATATTTATTTTGAATTGATGTCAGACAAGAGTGAATAGCTTTGTAATTCTAGCCTGATATTATGACTTTGTAGCAGGAAGGTCAAGCTTTTCCAATCTAGCAGAAGCAACCCGCAGGAGGTATGAGGGGGCTCCTATCCCTTCCCTCCCCAGAAACACAAATTTTTAAATTTTGTTCCAAATCTGGAGAAACATTGGACTTAGCAGAGTCAAAATATTAGGCAATTTTGAATAATTTACAATTATATTTAATTTTCCTCAGTGGTTAAAGTCTTCAAAATTAGTTTTAACTTCATCAAATTATGAACATTTTTGTTGTGTATTTCTTCTTTGGCATTCTAATGTTAACGTGGTTTTTAACCTGCATCATTAAATATTATCTATTTTTGCTTTATTTTTCCAACTGTATTTTTTCTCTTACAAGCATGTTCTCATTCGTTCTTCCTCGAGTATTAATTTTTAATGTTTATATGTTACTTTCTTTTTTAAGCTTTATTTTGTTTTTGACACAAAATTATAGTACTTATGGGGTATAGTACAATGTGATGTTTCCATACATGTGTACATAGTACAATGATCAAATCAATAGTATTTAGCATATTCATCACTTTAAACATTTAACATTTCTTGGTGGTAAGATTTAGAATCTTCTCTTCGGGCAGGCATTGTGGCATAGTGGTTAAAGCAGCAGCCTGTGAACCTGGCATCCTTTATGGGTGCAGGTTTAAGTCCCAGCTGCTCCAGTTCAGATTCAGCTCCCTGCTCATGCACCTGGGAAAGCAGCAGATGACTCAAGTTCTTGGGTCTACACAGGAGACCCAGTAGAAGCTCCTGGCTCCTGGCTACGTCCTGACCCAGCCCTGGCTGTTGTGGCCATTTGGGGCGTGAACCAGCAGATGGAAGATCTCTCTCTCTCTTTCTCTGTAATGCTGCCTTTCAAATAAATAACTAAAATCTCAAAAAAAAAAAAAAAAAAGAAAGAAAGAAAGAAAGAAAGGAGAAAGAAAATTTAAAAAACCAAATAATCCTCTCTTCTAGTTATTCTGAAAGCCTCACTATAATATGGTTAACTACCATCACCCTGCGGTACTAGAGAACAAGAGAAGTTATTCCTCCTAGTTAACCCTCACTGTGTACCAGTTGGCCAATATGTCCCTATAATCCCCACTCCTCTCCCCTTCTCAGTCTCTGGTAACCACTAGTCGAGTCTGTTTATTTTTAAATTTTAACTGTTTCATAAAAATTGTATATATTTATGGGGTACTATGCAATAATTCAATCCATGTGTATATCGTGTAATGTTCAAATCGAGGTAAATATATGTATCTCTTCAAACATATATCATTTCTTGGTGGTGAGAACATTCAAAATCTTTCTTATAGTTTTAAAAAATTATACACAGTACATTGTCATTATCTAGAGACACGCCAGTGTTAATCAGAACACCAGAACTCCATTCTTCTGTTTAGCTATGACTTAGTAACTGTTGCTCTTTCTCCATCCCTCCCCGTATTCTTCTCCTGCCAGATGTGGATAACCACCATTCTATTCTTAACTTGTCAATGATTAACTTTTTTAGATTCCACAAATGAATGCTGTCATATGATATTTATATTTTTATACTGGAATTACTTCATGTAATATGTTCTCTTGCAGGTTCATCAATGTTACCACAATTAATATAATTTCAGTATTTTTCAATGATTGAGTAGAATTCTATTGTGTATGTGTGTATCTTTCATATTTTCTTTATCCACTCACCCATTGATAAACACTTAAATTGATTCTGTATCTTGGCTAGTGTGAGTACTGCTTCAATAAACATAAAAGTGCAGAAATCTCTTCGATATACTGATTTCATGTCCTTTGGGTAAATATCAGTAGTGGGGCTCCTATACCATATGGTAGTTCTGTATTTAAATGTGAGGGAACTCTGAACTGTTTTCCACATGGTTGTACATACTTGCATTCCCACCAACACAATATAAGGATTCCCATTTCTCCACATCCATTCCAGCACTTGTCATTTTAAATCTTTTTTAAATAATAACTAACCGTTCTAATTGGGGTGAGATGATATCTCACTGTGGTATTGATTTGCATTTCATTTTCCTTACTAGTGATATTGAGCACTTTTTCATATATCTATTGGCTTTTTATGTCTTATTTTGAAAAGTATCTATTGAAGCTCTTGCCAATTTTAAAATCAGATTTGATTTGGGGGTATGGAGTTTAAGTTCTTTATATATGTTAGATATAAGCACCCTGTAAAATGCATAGTTTGCAAATAGTTTCTCCAATTTTGTAGTTTGTCTATTCATCCTACCAATTCTTTCCGTTGTTATGTAAAAGCTTTTTAGTTTGATACAACTCCATCAAATCTCATGTTAAACTATTCCATTCCAGGACATTTTTGTCTTAGTTATACAAGTATACAAAAAAGTTATTGCAAAATACACTCAAATCATAAAATTTGAGAGGAAGTATATTTTATTGTTTGTAGAATGGAATTTGGTATGAAACTGGAATTCTAATTCCTGCTTTGATGCTTGGCAGCTGTATGAGCATGGCCAACTGAGTGAATTCCTCTAAGCTTTAGTTTCTTTAATGAAGAATAAAAATAGTCTCTAACTCACAAGATTATTGTGAAAATTACAATATACAAGTTGATCAACCCAATGATTGTTATATGGATTTTACACAGTAAATATATTATCACTAACAATCCGTAAGGATTTATAGTTGACTAGTCTAATCCCCATATATGAGGAGCTAAGGTCAGAAAATCTAAGTGGCATATCAAAAGTAAGCCAAGAATTCCCACTTAGCAGGGGATCCAGATTTAGAAATTTTTGTATTAATTTCAGTACACAACCAACAACCGACTTTATTACAGCAGTGGGAAGCCAAACTTATCCCTCTGAAAGAGTGGCTTAGCTTACTTATCATTAATTACATCCATCTCTAGTCTTTTGCTTAAGGTACTGTAGGCCTGGGAGGGACTGATCATTGTGTGTAGACTTTTTCTTCTATGCCTAACGTATAGCCCTTATCCCAGATCCTCCCAGGGCTTGATGCTAGAATATATTGATCCTATCAGTAAAGAAAATGTCTATTGTCACAATACAAATATTTTTAAAATTTCAACCAGTTAACAGTAGTAATAATGACATAATGATATTAGCCTTTACTAAATAAGCTGTGAATTTTATGCAATGCCTGTTGTTAGATTGACAGATTTTTACCTTCACAATGATCACGAAAGTTAGGGATCATTCCCATACCTAGGACACATTAAACTGGAAAAAATGCTACAAATACAACAGATTTTTCACTTGCCTAGACATAATAATTAACACAGGCTGCTGGAAACCTCTTTCCGTGCCTGAAAGCCATTTCCTTGGAAAATGAAATGAGATAGGTCTTCTTGCCTTTGTGGGGCTGTGCATGAAAATAATTTGGTGCCCCCTAGAGGTTATCAGGAATGTGCACTTGTGAAGCCCCTGAAATGAGAACCTGAAGCCAACTGAGCAGGTGCGGTCTATCATTCATTGCTGCTGCATTCTCTGCATGCAGGTAGTTCACAACCACAGGGTTGCTCTAGAGCAGTGTTTGTCAACCTTTAGTATGCACCACAACCACTTCAAGGCTAGTTAGAACACAGACTTTCGGCTTCTATCCCTAGAATTTCTGATTCTGTCAGTCTGAAGCAGGGCCTGACCATTTCCATTTCCAACCACAATCCTTTGTGATTCTGATGCTGTTAGTCCAGAGACCACACTCTGAGAACCACTGATCTAGAGAATCATCTCCCTGATGAAGCTTTCTCCAGAAGTGGGTTCGGTTTTAATACCCTTGGAGCACTGTGCTGTGGACACCTGCTCCCATAAACAGTGGGTACAGAGAGACTAGAGCAGCTTCCTGAGGAACTGTAGAGTCCTTGAGCCTCTAGAGTCCCAGAGGATCTATGACACAGTTGGGTGAAGGAGAACCAAGTGAAGTTTGAAATCACAGAACATAGGTTCTGGTTGCAGCTGTGCCGTTTAATCAGCTGTGTCCTGGCTGACGCCCAGCCTCCTCTCCTGTATGAGAATGCAGTAGCAACCACCTGGAATCGCACTGCGGTTTAACTCTGAAAGAGCTTGGCACTTCTTAGGCTTGAACAAAACGTTAGTTACATCTTAATCTCTGTGATTAGTATTTAGATTGGGATTACATATCTACATTTCCAACATGATACCTTAAGAATTAGATTATCAACATGAACACATTTGGCAACAATGGAAAATAGTAGCATGAAAGCAATCCAATCCAAGGAATTGTTTAGTTTTTTAAATTGGATAAACACTGTCATGCTATCATCTTTGTTTTAAAAAATAGAAAGCTACAATTTTCACTCATATTTATCACCTTTTCATCAATTCTCCTTTCTTGCTATTTCTCATAAGTCTCAATTCACCTTTTCTCCCCCCAAAAACGCCAACTGGGAGAATGTTCCTCCATTCCTTCCTTTCCTCCTTCCTTGCTTTTTACTAACATAGGTCTTTAAGTACGTAAGTTGTTTCAAAAATTATTCTAGCAACTGGATATTTTTATCAGGATAACAGCAGTGGATTCCACTTCTGCTTAACCGAGGTCAGGATTTATGGAGACCTCATGTGGTGACAAGAGGCATCACAGAAAGGTGTCTTCAGGCTCTGTGTGATAGTCAAAGGGAAATGTAGAACTCATTTGGGAACAAAATAATCTAGAAAGAATTAAGTTGTTGAAGTTAATGCTACTGGGGTACCTAAGGTCTCCAACAATTATCCTGCAATGATACTAAAGGAATAATACAGTATTTTTTAAAACTAGAAACCTGGTCACTCATGTATAAATCTTCCCTTATTAATCTCAAAGTTGATGACACACAAAAATTGATGTGCCATGCTTCTCAGGAATTAGTTGCAGTCTTCCTTTTTTCTTAATGAAATCCATAAGACATAGCTTGGTATTTAAATTTGCATCAAATTTAAAAAATATGGCCCCATAGGCATGTTTCTATGAATGTTATGTTCAGCTCCTTTTTGGTTTTACAGAGTGGAAAGTAAGCCATAGAGAATCAAATTTGAATTAATATCTAAGAATTTCATTCATGCAACTATCAATATTATTTGGAATATCTGGAATGCAGGACACCCTATTGCAATTAAAATAACAGTGATTCTATGTGGTGGATAAAGTGAAACATAAATACGACTTGCTGCCTGCCAACAAAGTATTAAAGTTTTGAATTGAAACAAAATCACTGAAGTCGCAGCCATCCCTTAACCACCTAATTTCCTGGAAAGGAAATTCACCTAGGGGAGGAATCCTTCCTCAGTGACAGGTGCTTGTTCTTTGTTTCATCATTTTCCTCACAAGAAAATGTGACTATGGCTTCTCTTTTCTCTTTCTCAAGGAAGTTAATTACACAGTAGACCTTAAAGCTAAATCTAGAAGGACAAATGAGTTAATAAATGTTAAATGCTTTGAAGCTGTTACAAAGAATCTTGCAATACAAATCTGTTACTAACATGAAAGCTCCAATTCAGTTACTATTGTGTGACTACCCTGTCTTCAGAAATGCCCTCAAAAGGGCTTTGCAGGGGCTGGTGCTATGTCGCAGTGGCCTAAATCCCTATGGCTCCTCTTCCGGCTCAGCTCTCTGCTATGGCCTGCTAAAGCAGCAGAAGATGGCCCAAGTGCTGGGACCCCTGCACCCTTAGGGGAGACAGAGAAGAGGCTCCTTGCTGCCATTTGGGGAGTGAACCAGCAGATGGAAGACCTTTCTGTCTGTCTCTCCCTCTCATTGTCTGTAACTGTACCTCTCAAATAAATAAATAATTAAATCTTTAAAAAGGGAGGGGCTTTGCAGACCAGGCAAAATGACATAGGTAGAAGCAACCATTATAAAAGAACATTTCAGAAAAATTTTAAGTAGGAACAATGTTATTGAAGATAGTGGAGAGATTTAGGGTTGAATATATTCTTGATTTGAAGACATTGGCTCTCAGAGCACCTACTATGTGCCAGCATATTTGTTGAAGACATTGGCTCTCAGAGCACCTACTATGTGCCAGGCATATTTGTTGGATGCTGGAAATGCAAAAAAAAAAAAAAAAAAAAAAGAATTGGACAGGTGCTCTCGCTTTCCAAGGAACGACAGAGAATTACAGAAATAACTACCATACTGCAAGAACAGCAATAGGCTCCAGGCTCACACAAGTTCCCATGAAAGCTTTTTAAAGGCGGAATGGGAGGAGGAGGAGGAGGAAGAGGGACGAGGTGCTGCGTTTAAATTCAACCGAAGGAGAGGGCTCATTCTGGAAGTCATTTCAAACCTGCAGTGGCGTTGGTGTTCCTTGGGGTGAGCGGGAGAATGGTAGCTGTTGCCAGACACACCGCACCAAGAAGAAACAAGGAAATTCTCTTTCAAAACGTAGTGGGGAAAAAATACCCAGAACCGCCCTGAAATAAAGGAAACCGTCTGGTGCAACGCACGTTGCTAGGGATTTATTTTTCTCTCCTTTCCGCCCCAAGGGAGTCAGATCACAGAGACATTCAGGCCCCCAGACTTGGAGGAGCGCTGTACGTTCAAAGCCTCAGCTGAGCCTGGCGGTTGTGTGTGCCTGTAAACAAAGGGTTAAATGGACGGGGGCGGCTTGGAGGCCGAAAGCCACCGTTTTCCAACTTGCAGAAACTCTGAACTTTTAAGCTCCCCAAAATACACGTGTGTGTGTCTGCGAGCGCAGGCAGATCTATTTCGGTAGGCTTCCTTTTTTTACATTTTTTTATTTTAAATCATACTCTCCTCTCTCCGTCGCAGCGCTGCAAGCACTCGGCAGCCCCCTTAGGAGCGCGTGGCAAAAGCTGCAGCGGAGGCGCCGGCAGCGCTATTTATGAGCCGCGTTCAAAGCCGCCCTCTCTCCCCGCAGTCCCGCTGCGAGCCACCGTCTCCGAGCCAGGGTCACCTCTGGGGCCAAGGAGCTGGGGGCGGGGGCCGGGGAGCCTCCTTCCCGCCGCAAACTTTGCCCGGGCGTGGGAGCGAGGGCGCGAGCCGCGGCGCACGGGGACGCGCGCCCGCCGCCGCCGCCGCCGCCGCCTCCGCCCGGCGCTGGCAGCCCGGGCCTCACCTCTCCCCGGCGAGGTGCGGGCTCCCAGCGCGCAGCCAGGGGGCGGGCCCTGCCCGCGCGGGGCGGGGCCGGGGGCGGGTGGGGGCTCGGGTGGCTATATAAGGCCCTCGCCGGCTTAACTTCGGAGTTGGGGTTATTTATTTGGGAAGCTCCTGGACGGTGGAGGTTGGCGGCGGGGGCTGCCGCAGACGGTGGCTAAACAGGCGGCGGCGGCGGCGGCGGCGAGTGATGGGAGCGCCGAGGTTCCCGGGCGCAGGCCGGAGCTGCCGAGCTATCCGGGCGCGGCAGGAGTGCTGAGCAAAAAGGGGGAGCGTCCGGGGGTCTGCGGTCGGCTCCAGAGGCGCGGGCCCGCGTTTTGTTCGGCTGCACCCAGCGCCAGGCAGCCGGAGCCGGACAACTCCAGTTACAGCAACAAGCCACCTTCCCGTAGCCCGGCGAGACTCCGGCTGCTGCCGCGTCCGTCCTATTGTTTAGACACTTGCCGGGGACTCCGGAGCCGGCCGAGCCGCCGCCTGCCCTCTCTCTCCCCGGAGGAGGAGGCCCAGGAAGCGGCAGGGCAGCCGGGAGAGGGGAAGGGGCTGCCGCAGCCGAGGCAGGTGCAGGACTCGGAGCCGGGCGGCGTCGCGACGTCGGCGGGCGGACCCCCACCGTGGCCGTGGGGCACGCGACTCAAAACCTTGGGAAAAGTTCCCGCACTTGGAGGAGGAGGATCTACTGGTGGGCGGCTGCCTCGGCCGGCGGTCATCTCTTCTACCTTTGCCATCAGGTGTCTGCGCGGAGCTGCGGCGTCTCCGGGAGACCACAGGGGCTGCCACCCGCGCGCACGCACCGCGGCCGGGCCGTTCCCGGAGTCGCGGATCCCACCGACCCGCCGGCCCCCCAGCCACCCTGCAGGACACCCCTGCAGGGCCCGGGTCGCGGACACTTCCACCTTGGCCTTTGCCTGTCGGCTCCTTCCGGCTTGCCCGGCTGCAAGTCCTGCTCCAGCCGGTGCCCACGAGGTCTTCGCGGGAGCTCTGGTCCTCAACTTCGCCTCTCGGATTTCCTGTGCTGGGGTGCTGACCCCGTGGATATTTCTGCCCGGCTGCAGCGATCGGACTGCCCTTTTGTCTTTCCTGCGTGACCTCGGGGCAGGCCCTGGTGCAGAGCGTCGCCAAGGACGCCGGGCGGGAGGCGGGATTGCCGAGACATCCTCCAGCGAAGTGCATGTGTGTTGGCAAACCATCCTTGGCAGCCGGGAGACCGCGAGGACGGCTCGGGGCTGCGGCGGGGCTGCGGGCTGGGGAGAGGCCGCGTGAGTGAGCGCCGCCCCGCGCCCCCCGGGGGCTGCGCGTCCGCCCCGTGCGCCCCCGCGCGCCATGCCCAGTCGCCCGGCGCGCTCCGCTTCGGGCCCACAGGGCTCCTCCTGCGCCTTCTAGCTTCAGGGAGCCCACACTCATCCGGGGCCACCATTTCTGCTGAGCTCCGCTCTTCTGCCTCGTACCCTCTCCCCAGTGGAATTGGATTTGCAGAGGGGTGCGTGGGATCAGAGCACTCCCCTCCCCCTCCCACTCTCCCCGTGCAACCGGCCCCTGCATTTTCGCGGTCGTTGGAAGCCCTGGCGCTTTTACCGCCAAGTTGATCCTTAGGAGACGGAAGACGCGCGTGATCGCCCCCTCGGCCGCTCTCGGGGTCTCCTTGCAGCCTGGGCCAGGCCCTCTGCTCTGCAGGACCTGAAGTTGCTCAAGGAGCGCCTGCCCTGCCAGAGGAGGGTGGAAGAGGGAGCTGGGAGGCGTGTGTGCCTCTCTCGGCTCTACTGCCCTGAATATTATTACTGTTCCATATTATTTTGTGCACATCTCCCTGGGCACGCCGGGCGCTGAGCCTCCGACCGTGCAAGGGTCGCTCGGAGCAGCAAGCTATTAGAGAAACCCCTGGCGCCAGCGGGCGAGGAGGCGGCGGCGGCGGCGGCTGGGGAAGATGCGCGGCGTTGGCTGGCAGACACTGCCCCTGTCGCTGGGGCTGGTGCTGGCGATCCTGAGTGAGGTGGCGCCGCAGGCGTGCCCGGCGCAGTGCTCCTGCTCCGGCAGCACGGTGGACTGTCACGGGCTGGCGCTGCGCAGCGTGCCCAGGAACATTCCCCGCAACACCGAGAGACTGTGAGTATGCGCTCTGCGCTCTCTCCGTCGGGGTCGCGCACCTCCTGCCCCCGGACTGGAGGCACCGAGCGGCGCCGGACCTGTGCCTGGCGCAGCCCTCGCTCCCTCTCCTGCACGCGCGCAGCGGAGGTGGGCTCTCCGGGAGGGCACTGCCCAGGGAGGGGCGGGTCCGCGGGCGGCGGCGCTCGACGCCTCGCTCCCCACCCCCCGCCCCCGGCGCTGGTCCCGCCACTCGAAGCCGCTTGCGGGCGCCTTTTCGGGATCTAGGGAGCGGGGAGGTGGGGGACAGGTACTTTCGGATAGAGACGCGACTTAGTTCCTCAGACTCCGCCAAGCAGTCACCTTGCGGTTGCTGTTGCGGCCGGGTCTCCATTCTTGTCACCCGGGGCTGGCGAGGAGGGGACGCGGCAGGGGGTTGGTTCAAAAGAGGGAAAAAAAAAAAAAACTTCCGCCCTCTGGCTTTTTGTCGCCTCGCTGGGGACGAAGTGAGGGGAGAAGGGGTAGTTGGGGGCGCCCAGGGGCGTTTCTCACAGGCCAGGAGGGAGCCGACGCCTCGCGCAGTGGCCACGTGTAGCCCCCCGCGACTCTCTGCCCTGCCCCCTGCTTCTGCGGGGCGGCAGCGGCGAGCCCGAGGTACTCCTCGGAGCGAGGGACTGCGGCGGACGACCGTGTCCCGTCCTTTCGGCGAAGTTAGCCGGCCGAGCCGGTGTGGCTGTGTCGGCGACCCCGTGGCGCTGGGCTTGCCCCCGCCAGCCCTCCGCCACCTCCCGGGCGGTGTCTGCGCCCCTGCGCACAGCTGCAGCTCGTGGCCTCTGCCTCTTCGCGCTCCGCTGCCCGCACGCCTCCCGGGGCTCTGCGAGTCTCTAATGAAGAAGTAAACGCAGAGCCGGCGTGGACGGCCCTCGCGCTCCTGGCGGGGCGCTTCCCGAGTTCAGGGAAGTGGAGCATGGAGGCCGTTCTCTTTGTGAGCGCCGAGGCCGCCGGGCGCGCTCCGCTCTTGCGGTTGCGCGTGGGCCCCGCGGGCGCGGCGAGCGCGGGGCGAGGCCGCCGGGGGCGAGCGGTCCTGGACTCTGCTTCCGCGGCCTCCTCGGCCCCGGGGTGGCGGGGCTTGCGGTCTCGGAGAGGGCGCCCTCAGACCCGCAGGGCTGTACCCGCGCCCTCCGCAGCGCCTGGAGTCTCCCTTCCTATCCTGCCCATTTCCTTGGTCGCCAGGACGCCCAAGGTGAGCCCTTTCTTCCTTCGCAAAGGCTCTTCTTCTCCCCCCACCCACGCCCCAGGCCACTGGGTCCCCCCTCATTCCTCTCCGTCTCTCTCAGGTCCTCAGTCCTGGACGAGCCGGGGTCCCCCACGAGGGCTGTCTAGAGAAGACGTGACCCACCTTTGTCCCTGGTGTGTGGGGGGGTCGAGGTTCCAGTTAAATAGTCGGTGAAAGACCCCAACAATTTTAGGAAGAGCTCAGTGGCACTTTGCTCAGAGTGGAGAAGCGGATTGGAGAGACAGAGAGGCAATGCGGGATTCAGCTTTAGCATTCGTCATTTCATGCTGTTCAGAAGAGTCTAAAGTTTAAGCACTAACGTATCTTACCCAACAAAAAAGGAGTGTACTCAGAGCGGGGGAAATGGCCATTGAGTTTCAGATTTTCGGGAAAAAAAAAAATCCTTAGAAAGGAATCTATATAAAGAGTTGTCAGAAAACAGTTGACTCAGCGCTGGCTTACGAAGTTGTGTCATTGACGAAGTAAGCTCTTCAAATAGATTTTTTCAAACATGAGGTTTTCAAGTCAAAGGTAGGGAGAACCTGCTTCCACGAGGGAGGATCTTCAGGCTCCAGCGAAACCTGGTTTTAGTTGAAATGATTGGAACCAGGGCAAGTTTAGATCTTGACCTGAGATGCCAGAGAAGGGGAGTTCGACTCTTGAAGGCAAAGTGGTGCTGAAATCTGAACAAAAGTGTCAGGGCCTGAATCCCATTTCCAGTATTGCCCCCGCCCCCCGCAGTTTCCCCTTTGCCTTCGCAGTGGGGTTCCCGGAGCTGCCTGGGAGTTTAGTTTTCCTCCAAAGGTAGGAAGGTAAACGCCTAGAAATGCAATCCATGAAATGTAGTTTTCCTGATGGCACGCTAACTTTTTTCTTTGCCTTCAGAAGTTTAGCCACCATGCTACCTAAGGTTAGCATTCGGATTTTAAAAATTTCCTCCTGAATAGGGTGAAAAAAACTGTTCCTTTAACGTCTTGAAGGGAACTTTTTGGGGGTGTGTCTAACAAGAACAGTGAAAAAAGCAGAATACCTGTGAAATGGATGGACACATCCTTATAAGTACAAAAATTGAAAGCGCTTCCATACACACAAGAGACACACAGGAAAAGAGAATTTTCCGTGGTAGCATAACCACCTCATGTTCCTGTCTTTGCCAGCAAACACGAGCTTTGTAAACTGGCTAAGAGTCACGCTAAAAACATTGTTTTCAAAGTTTGCTCCCCTGTCTGTCCCAGGGACTGTGTTCTGCTAATTGGGCTAACGTTTCAAGCTCTAAGTTGCTTTAAGTTTTGCTTAACCAGATAGTGAGAGAAATGCAACTTTCATTTTCTGCTTTTCTCGTAGGGATTTGAATGGAAATAACATCACGCGGATTACGAAGACAGATTTTGCTGGCCTTAGACATCTGAGAGTTCTGTAAGTGTGCTTCCTCTGTATTTTGGAGATAGATTTTTTTTTTCAGTTCTTAAAACTGGTCTAGTGACTCAAACACAATTTCATTTAATGTGTTGATTACTTTTATTTATCATTGCAATTCAAATTTTGATTAAAAGTTGAATTTTTAAGATGGGATTCATGCCATAGAAACAGTATTGCCGAAATGATCTTGAATCTTTGTTATACCATAACCTAAGTATATGTATAAAAATGTAATTACTTTCATGATGTGAATATGTAATCTGAGACATTTGATACTTTCAGTATTTGAGATTAACTAGAAAAATAAATCTGATTTTTCTTATTACTAATATGGAACAGTTCACAATTTATGAGACTAATAACATTTAGGTATTATTTCTAACATTAAACTCAAGCAATATAACTTTTCGGTAGTTTTTGGTGAAAAAAAGTGTATTGGTCATATTTTGGGCTAAGTTGCTTGTATCTTATATGAGTATCTGGTAGCTTTTATAAAATTACTACAATATGATTAGTTCCTTAATTAGTTTCACTCACAGCTAATTTAACCCACTATTACTTGAGAGTAATATGTAAAATTGTTTTTACCCATAGGCGTGTAAACTTTTATATCTCAAGGTCATATACTTCTGATGACTGTGAACTTGTTCACCTCTTAGGATACATTTTGGCCATTATGATGTCTTCCCATTGCTGATTTGTATCTCTAAGTCAAAACTGAAGTATGCATGTGATGAGTTACTGTTTATTGATTCTTTAGTTAAGAACTCAGTGGAAAATCAGTCTACCAAAAAGCAGATATCAAAGCTGCAGCATCACGGATTGCTCTTTAGAAATATTATAGTTTAAGGTTCAGGATTTTGTCTACTGAATTTTGTGAGAAACTATCAGTATTTTCTATGCAAGTTTTGTGATTTGGATTCTGTTTCCCCTCCTTGAGTTTTCTCAAATGTATCTTCAGTCATTTTGATGCTGGATCTTAAACCAGAACAAAATTTAACTTTATAAAGGGAAGGTGGTTACAAGTTTCAAGTTGCTGAATTGAAACTTTCTCGGATAGTGAGTGGTGACTTTAAGAAGCATATTATATTTTGCATTTCAGTCAGCTTATGGAGAATAAGATTAGCACCATTGAAAGAGGAGCATTCCAGGATCTGAAAGAACTGGAAAGACTGTAAGTATTTTTAATTCCAGACTTATGATAGCATAATTGTAATTTTTTTTCAAGTGCTTGAATTTTTAAGGATCATGTCTTCAGTTTCATGTGTGAACTTTTGAAAGTTTACCAGAAAAGGAGAGTGAATAAGTGGTGTTCAGGCTGTTTATAACAAGTAGAGTTTCTGGATAAACAGCAATAGGTCGTAATCAAACTCAAAGTAATCAAATTCACTTTTCTGAAACATTTATTTCCTGATAACCATTGCTTTGTTACTTAAAGATGTACATTTTTAAAAATGTTTTCTGATAATTTGTGTTTGCTGATGTAAGAAGAACTGTCATAATATTTTTGCATTAATGGTATATTATAAAAAAGAGAAGTTTTGCTACTCCTGTAGTTATTTTGATTTCCATGCTGTTGCTTTGTGTTTCATTAGTGATATTTGAAGACGTATTTTAAATTCATACTGGTAAAGATTTGCTTTTTGATATTTAACACTTAAGGTTAAAATTGTTGATAACTGCTACTTAAAATTTTATTTCATTATACTATGATAGCTTTCTAAATATTTCTTCTGGAAAAAAGAAGTTAAAGATCTTATTAAAACAAGAACACTGTTACTGGTGTGGTCATTTAACATTGATCCTTCTTTTTTCCAAGATGATTAAATATAGATATTGGATATTAAAATATGTTTTTTAGACACAATATCTCATGGATGGATCTACATTATTTGAGGACATGTGTGTGTATATGTGTGTGTGTGTGTTTTTTATGGTGTGTGTCTACACATCGCAAAACTGTGTCTGAAATAATTTGGAAACATTGTAGACTTTGTAATTTGAAGAATGAACTCCATGTTTCATATGTCTTGAATACTTGCATCTGATAGGTTTGCATTCCAAGAGCAAGTAAAACTCTATTAAAAGTAGCAACAATTACTTTAATAAGTTTCCATGCCTGCTTTAATAGTCAGTTTAGGTAAAAAATAAAGTTAGTATTTAAAACAATGAAATATGATGTCATTTTAGGTAAAACACATTAGAATCACTGGGCCCAAGGGCACAAGTTAACTCAGTGCAATTGTCTATAAGTGGAAAAATGGCTTGTTAACTTCTACCATATTTGTAAATACATAGGCCACATTTTCACCAACTCTAGTAAAATGCAGAATTGTCTATTTTATTGTTAAAAACTGTTCATGATATATATTACAACATGGAGAACATAATGATTGAACTAAAAATGTGTTTAAACTCACTATTTGAGCCAGTTTTGGGAGAAATAAAAACAAGATATACATTTGATTTTCTAATAAAGCCTATACATTTATAATCTAAGTGTATATAAAATACTTTGAAAATATTTATTCTTTGATCTCCTTCATAGGGTTTCATGAATAGTTTAACTCCTGGTGAGTAACTCATGCTATTTTTAACCCATCCATTAAAAATGCATTAATTTAAATGTTTGGTAAGATGAATAGATCATTTAAATTGCCATTTAAACATTAACAGTGTTTCAGGAATAACTTCTGGTCATTAGATAGAAATACTTATGTGTTTCAACATCCAAATCATTGAAGGAATCTTGTTGGCTTCTCATGCAGATTTTATTTTGGTTATACTATAGTTTTAAATATTTTTAGGAATAGTAGAGCAAAATAAACTTTGTTGTCATTTTTTTTAAGCCACCTCAGAGTACCATTTGAACTTTCATTTTGAATAAATTAACTTTTCCTAAAAATTATTAACCAGGATGATCAGAAATTCTATTAGAGTTGTGAGTAGGTACTATTTTTTGCCTTTTGCTTTTCCTGGGAATGTAGCTTCAACTCAGAACAGTTTTCTATTCTACTCAGTCAGATGTTTCAGAGTGGGAGGAGGATTTGTAATTTTGAATGAAAACTAATATATATGCAGGACTTCTTTAAGTCTCCCCAGCTGTTGGCCGAGAGCAAATATTTCATATTTGTGAGGAAAAGCTGAGAAAATTCCTTTTGTTTACAACTGCCAAGTCCATCTGATGGAAGCACATTGTTATCTGACAGCCAATTCATCTCCTTGGGACTCTGGAATTCAAAACCATTTCTTAGGAACATTGTGGATACACTTTTCAAATATTTATTTTTTAAAATACATTAAATGGCAGGGCAGTTTTGCTAAAGGGTGAATTCGTGTTTTTGTGAAACCATTTTACATTTTGTTTAGTCTGCATTTTAAAAATAAAAATTAAAAAACTGCCAGGAACATAACAAGTTCCTATGACCTGTGGTATATAGATCCTTATTCTAGTCAGTGTCATTAACATCACAAAAATTGGTTGCTTTTTCAGAAAGCTCCAAAGGAAAATGTGAGAGATAGGAAGTAATCAATGAATTAACCTTTAACTATGCATTTTATTTAAGCTTAGGTGGTGGTAAACACTTTAGATGTGGAAATTTAACTTGTAATTCTAAATTATGAAAAGGTATATAAGTGCAGGTCTGTGTTGGATATGCCATTCATACAATGAAGAGTGACTTAATTTTCATTCCTTGTATGAAGAACAAAGCAAACATGTTAGTTTTTATTATTTTGTATATCATGGTTCTAAATTACTTTTATTTTAAAGTGATAAAATTAAAGCTCTTTTACGATTATTTAAAAGTTACTTTTTTTCTTCTTATTTTATGTTGGTGGAGTTTTAACCTGATCTACCAAAAGAAGACAAATCTGAAAATAGAAGATTTGTGCCTTTTTAGAAATAAACATTTTTCTTTTTGAAGCCTTGGAAATTTTATTGTATTTGACAAGCAGAGACAGAGGAGAGAGAGAGTGCACACGGGAGAGAGCATTCCCATCTGCTGGTTAACTCCCAGAATGCTTGCAGTGACCCAAGCCTGGAGCCTGTAACTCAATCCAGGTCTCCCACAAGGGTGACTGGGACTCAGTTACTTGAGCCATCATCTGCTGCCCCCAGAGTTTTTATTACTTGGACGCTAGCATTGGGAGAGGAGCTGGATTCAAACCCTGGCACTCTGATATGGGATACAGGTGTCCCAACTGGTGTCTGAACTACTAGACCCCAATTTTTTTATATTAATTTGAAAGAGTTGTACAGAGAGAGAGAAGGAGAGAGAGAGAGAGAGAGAGTGCGCAGAGGTCTTTGATCTACTGGCTGACTCTCCAAATGGCTGCAGTAGCCAGGTCTGAGCCAGGCCAAATCCGTGAGTCAGGAAATCCATCCCAGTCTCCCTCATGGGAGACAGGAGCACTAGCACTTGGGCCATTAGCTGTGGCTTTCCCAGGTGCATTACCAGGAAGCTGGATAGGAAGCAGAGTACCTGGAATTCTGCAGAGGACTTCTGCTGGCTTGCTGAGTGGCAGTTTAAGCCCCTGGACCACAGCACCAACCCCCTGCCACAGCTTTAAAAGAAAAAGGGTCACATTAAATTGAATTGAATCTTAGCATGGAATGGGAAAGTCTTTATCAAATAAATCAAAGAACTGTAGGTAGAAAATAATGATACTTTCCACTTCAAATCATGGATCCGTTACAGAATTGTCAGAAAAGATGTCAAGGAGTAGGTGGATGTCAAAATCCTTCCTCACTGTCTACCTCCTTCCTTCCTTCCTTCCTTTCCCATTAGGGCCTCCCTTTCTTCCTCTCCCCTTCTTCTGTCCCTCTTATTCCTTTGTTCCCCTCCGCTCTGTCACTCTCCTCCCCTTTTCCTTCACTCCTTTTTTTTTTCTGTTGTATAGAAAACAGCATCAGATGACATGATCATCCACAGAATGTGGTTATGAGTCACTGCAAAAGGAATAAATTTGAGTTCTGCCTACACACCACAAGCACACATTACTTCCTGTTTTGACAGTTTGTTACAATACTCACAGACCTAACATGTGCAATGGCAGGTTTTCTAGGGTACTCTACCACCAGCAGTACCTGTTTATCTGGGCTGCAAACAGTGTCTCAACAGGGCACCTTGTTGAGATGGTGTTGACAGTTCTCCTATTACTTAATCAAAATGTTCCAATGAAATCTAATGTGGCTAAATGATTCAGGAAAAATCCGTTAAGGAAAAATCATCTACAAGTACACTACAGTGAAGAATCAGAACATGTATGGAATACGCTTTTTTTTTTTTTTACATTTTCTGAGGGTACCTACTTGTGCCTATCTGCAGTTAAATTCTTCATGTAAAATACTAATGCAGAATAGTTCTCATCTGATATGTAATGTCCTTGAGTGTTTGAAAGTCACATGGAGACCCAAAAATTCTGTGGGCTGATGTGAAATGCTGTTGTTCACTTGTTGTTTGTGGGAAACGCTGAAGTCATTAGATCCTGCTTTATGGCCTTTTATGGGGATCCAGGGTACTTCAGGATTCCATTAGTGAAAATCATCCTCTCTTTTTGCAAATTCCTTCATGACAAAAAACCAAGAGTGTGAGAACACATTTGATATGTTTTAGCATTGTCATTATTAGGATGTTTTGTTACTGACTTTGTAACTGCAAAAATTAAATGCATGCATGTTTAGATTGTGTTAGACTCAATAACATGCCATGAAAAAGCTTCCTAGCTTTGCAGTTGGTTTTACATGAATATCGCCATCACCTTATAGTCTTGTATTAGGGATATTACAGAAGTGATTAAAACATGTGGACCCTTCATTTTTCTTACTTATAATGAATGAATGTGTACTTTTACCATCAATATTGCCTTAAATTCTTCATTTTCAAATCTTCCAATTTGAAATGACATCTTTCTTCCTAGCTTTGTAGTTTGATACTTGCTTGACCATTTAGTCCTGAAAATATCATTATAATGGGGTGGAGCCATGTGCAGAATCCTGGAAAATAAGCTGGCTAACTTAAGACATTTGAAAATTTTCTTCAAATTGATATAAAGGAAATTCTCTATTTAGAGATGTCTAGATCTGTTTTTATAAAGGAGACCACATTTGCAAAAAGACCAAACTCTCAGGTGAGGATAAATAAAAGGCATTTTTATTTCTCTGTAAAGGGGCTTCTGATTTAATTCTCCCTGCATTCACAAACCATTCTTAAGTTGACAGGCTGAGGCTGGAAACTCTGACAGTCTAAGGCTTTTGTTGTTGGTTGCTACACATGAGTTCAGGTCAAGAGTATGTTGTGGAACAGGTCTGGAGGAAAATGCTGTTTATCCTCTGTTCTTCAAGGATATTGAGAACCCCTCTTCTGACTAATCCTACACGTTATAGGCAGCACCTAACACTTACCTTTTCTTAATGTGAGGGCAGATGAGCAGTACTAATCTCCATGGGGAGAAAGCAAGCCCATCTCAGAAGAATTGTGCTCTGCTATCTTTGTATCTACGTTCAAAGCCACTGCACTCATCTTCTTGGAAAGTCTCTTTAAAAATTAGAGCTGAGTATGCACATTTCATAAAATAAAAATGCTCTACCTTATATGCTATTAAATGTCAGTTTTTCTCACCTACTTAGAAGCAGCATGGACTCCTTTGAATTATGTTTTCTGACTGTGGCCCTTGAAAGCTTTAATGCAAAGGAATTATTGCAAATTTAGCATAACAGTGAATCTCTCTGAGACAGTTTCTCATGCAACTTTTTTTTTGTTTTTTATGGGCCTGAAGTTGAACAGTGATGGGAAGACCCCATTTGCTCTTTGTGGACTGTTTTACAAATTCTGAAGCAGCGAGGCTGTTTATTTTTCCCACATCTGTTTTGGGCTCATCCTTTGTGGTAGTGTTTGCTGGATGCTGTGTCCTTTCTGTCTCCCCTGAAATGAGTGGTTTAGTTTGCACTGTTACATTGTATTTGTCGAAGCAGCCGAATGTCAAATATTTTACACTGACTTCTGTCTTTCATTGCTTTTGGATACTTTTCTGCTTCCATTTTAGCCTTCTGGACTGACTTTCACAACTTTGCATGCAGTAAAAGACTCCTCTGCATGGGCTTCATATATATATTGCTGTTATTTTTCAAAGCAAGATACAGCTGCTGGATCAGAAGGAGTTATCAGGGAGAATGTGTTCAGAATGGAAATCCAGGAAAAACAGGGCTGATTTGGTATTACAAAAACGGGAATATTGCTTTATAAAGTTTACAGGAAATTACTAGGCTGTTTTCTTTCTGTGTCCTCTGGATGAAGGTAATCCTGGAGCGCTGACCATGTGCTGCTGTTTTCGGTTCTGGCAAGAGAAAGTGGGCTGGGAATTATCCAGATGCCCTTGTTTTCTTCAGGCTTTTTTATAATATTCTCCGTTGGTGCTTGGTGTCCCAGGAACACCAGGCAACATGCCTTCCAACCAACTTCTCTTCCCCCTTTGAAAATCAGAAACATTAGATAAGAGCGGCATCAGAAAACGTTGATTCCAATTCCACTGTGAAATCTTTTTTATTAAAAGACTTATTTATTTATTTGAAGGAAAGGGATGGTGGGGGGAGAGGATGAGAGAGAGAGGAGGAGATCTTTCTGCCATCTGCTGGTTCACTTCCCAGCTGTCCACAATAGCCAGGTCTGGCTCTGGCCTAAGCCAGGAGGTAATATCTGCTGCCTTCCCAGGTAAGTTAACAGGAAGCTACATTGGAAGCAGAGTGGCTACAGCTGGAACTGGCATTCTGGTATGGGATTCCAGCATTGTAAACAGTTGCTTAATTGGATGCGCCACCACGCCCCCTCTCCCCAACCTTCCTTGAGGCACTGATCACATCCCTTCATCTTTCAAAATTACAATGTTCTCATCTTTAAAACAGGAATTATTGGGGTTGGCGCTGTGGTGTAGTGTGCTAACCTGTCCCCTGCAACACTGACAGCCCATATGGGCACCTGCTAACATGGAAAGCAGTGGAGGATGGCCCAAGTACTTGGGCCCCCAGACCCACGTGGGACACCCAAAAGAAGCTCTTGCCTTGTGGCTTTGGTCTGGCCCAGCTCCGGCTTTTGTGGCCATTTTGGGGGTGAATCAGTGGATTGAAGATCTCTCTGTAACTCTGCCTTTCAAATAAAATAAATAAATATATCTTTAAAAAAACAAAAGCAGGAATTATTATGTCTTTTTTTAAAAAAGATTTATTTATTTTATTTGAGAGGTAGAGCTATAGACAGAGAGAGGGAGAGAAAGGTCTTGCATCTGCTGCTTCACTCCCCAAATGGCTGTGACCGTGGAGCTGGGCTATTCCAAAGCCAGGAGCCAGGAGTTCTTACAGGTCTCCCACGTTGGTGCAGGATCCCAAGCACTTGGGTCATCTTCCACTGCTTTCCCAGGCTGGATCAGAAGACGAGCAGACAGGACACAAACTGGTGCCATTATGGGATGCTGGCACTGCAGGCTGAGGCTTAGCCCTCTGTGCCACAGTGCCGGCCCCAGGGATTACTATGTTTTATAGTGGCAATATATGAAGTAAGTATGATAAAGGGGATAGTTTTACAAAATGCCTGGCACCCAGCACTTGAAAAATGATTAGGCATTTCAGCAGAGCTCTCTTATTTCTTAAGAGATGAGTTTAGGAATTATTTCATCTTATCTGCTATTGCCTATATATAATAGATATGACTTTTATGAATATATAATTGCTATCACCTTTATTCTGATTTTATTTTTTGAAGAGACTGAAGAAAGTACAGCCCCCCTCATGTTTTGTTTCAGAGTATTTCTGATAATCTCTGTGGATATGTGTGGAAATACCAAGAAATAATGGCCCCAAAGAGGAAGGAGCATTTTTATTAATGAGTTGACCTCTCTGGCATGGGATAGGATGAAATTTTCATTGGGAACACACTGAAAACACAATCTTTATTCATGTACTACAAGATAAATGATCACATATTTGCTTTAGAAATGGTAGACTTGGAGCTGATGATTGATTCAGCAGTCAGGTCACCACTTGGGATGCCCACATCCCATCAAAGAGTGCCAGGTGCGAGGCTGGGTTCCTCTACTTCTGATCCAGCTTCCTGCCAGTGAACATCCTGGGAGGTGGCAGGTGATGGTTCAAGTGTGTGAGTCTTGTAACCCACATGGAAGACCTGGCTGGAATTCCCAGGCTCTTAGTTTCTACCCCTGACTGATGACTTTTTTTTTTTTAAGATTTATTTATTTATTTGAAAGAGTTACACAGAGAGAGGAGAGGCAGAGAGAGAGAGAGAGAGAGAGAGAGAGATCTTACATCCAATGGTTCACTCTCCAATTGGCTGCAATGGCCAGAGCTGTGCCAATCTGAAGCAGGGAGCCAGGAGCTTCTTCTGGGTCTCCCATGTGGGTGCAGGGGCCCAAGGACTTGGACCATCTTCTGTTGCTTTCCCAGGCCATAGCAGAGAGAGCTGGATCGGAAGTGGAGCAGCCGGGTCTCAAACCGGCGCTCATATGGGATGCCAGTGCTTCAGGCCAGGGTATTAACCTGCTAAGCCATAGCCCCGGCCCCGTGATAGGCTTTTTAAGGCAACATTTATTGAAAGCTTTTCAAACCAAGCATATGGCTAAAATACCTTATATTTACAATGACATAGAAATATGAAGTATCCATTTTTCACTGGCTTTGATAAAAATGTTTTCAATTTATATTTTGAATTGAACAGAAGGTTGTAAATATTAATTGAATTGAGGTGAGAGTGGAAAAAGATAAGAGACTGTAACCTCTACCAAAGGACAAGAGTCACAGGAGCAGCTGGCAGATAATAATTTAAAACAATGCTTGTCAATAATGCTCAGGCTGCCCTTTGAATTGAGGTTGTTTAGAATCAGCATTTCAGAGGCCAGTGGTGTTCAATACAACACAGAAGATCACTCATCCCTCTGAAAGTCATGCTCAAGAATTAGCTGGTATTGTGGAAAAATTAACAGGGATCTCTTTTCATCTTTGCCCCAAGAAAATGATATTTTAAACATATACACTACCCACTGTTCTGAAACAATAAATTAGTACCCAGTGAATTCTTGAACAGATCTGGGATTGTGTGGCCAGATTTCATCTAGGGTGATGACACAGGAGCTAGGTGTCATTATACCTCTGTTATCTCTCGACACAGTTGAGTGTCCTTGTTCTGAACAATGCGCAATTGACTTACCTGGTCTGTTTGATAGAGCTAATTTATGTTGGTCCCCATAAGTCATCCTCTGTGGTTTATAAATTCACTCAATACTATTTTCCTATTATGGGACCATCACATTTTAACTTCAGCTCCTTCACATTAGACCGCCTATTATGCCGGTACAAGTCTTATCTTCAAGCCACTAAGTGATTTTTTTTTTCCTGGCATTAGGAACAAGATTGCTTTTTCTGTGGCTCTATTCAGTAATTGTTATGCACCTTAATAATCTTTAAAGTAACTATAAATTTTATAAAGTATTCTTCAATTTAAAGTTTCAATTTTTGGTTATTGTACTAGAATATATCCTTAAAAAGTTTTTCATTATTGGATACTTCGGAAGAATTTCTTTTTATTTTAATGTCTGTATGTCCATTTAACCTTAGTACTGATGGGAGAAAGAACAGTAGCCAAAAGTGTTTTATACTTTAAAAGGAAAAACAGCAATTTTTACTGTTTCATTTTATTTACTTATTTTGCTGTACATATTGCCATATCACCAACTGTTATCTGTATTCTTTGGTGTGATACTACCTTTGTTTTATGCTTGCACAGAAATGTATTTTGGTTTGTTTAGACATTAAGATCATAATAACTTTCCTGAAAGTGACAAACCACTTGAATTCAGAGAAAAATGTCCATGTATTTTTCTTTTCCTTTTGGTATTTTAAATAAGTGTTTGCAACACCAACCCAGTTTTCTCCTTAAATTAAACTTGATGTTTTATTTTCAGGTGACTAATTCATACATATGTATGAAGTGAACTACATAAAACTTTTTTTTTTTCAAGGAAAGAAGGGTAAAAAGGAAGGTTTCAGAATTATACCATTTTGAATTATTGTTGCAAGTGTTTAGACTTTGTTTATTTGAGAGAGCTGATTCAGACGGTCTGCTCTGGGCTCCTGCCACCTGCATCCAAGTCCTAGCTGTCTTTGAGCTGAATGGGTGTCCCCAGAAACGCAGAGAGAATTGCTCTGCCTCTTGGAGATGTTGTTAATAGCAGATGACTCCGATAAAGCTTTCAGAACAGTGACCATCACATAGGAAGCTTAATCTGTTAGCTATTACCTGTGGAGGGAATGTGAAAACGGTAATAATAATGTAAAAGATAATGATGGCACCAATTTGAGATACTTCTTTTCTCACCATATATGAAATTACACTTTTGTAGGACCCTTACTATGATAGCTAGTGGCAGCTCTAAATCACTTATATGTTTGAACTAGTTTAAAAATACTGAATTCTTTGTAGCTTCTTGGTGATGTTGAAGTTGTATGGGGTAGGGGTTGAAGGCAAGGAGGTTGTTGGAAGGGGAAGAATGTAGCTGCTGTCTTAGGCACATGAAAGCTGGTTTGATGGTGAGCCTCTCATTGGCTAGAGTGTGGCATATAACCTAAGAGAAGTAAGTTCTGGCATGTACCGGGTCACTGATAAATTATATCAAAAATGCAACGAGATCATTCTCTTCCTATGCAACATTTCCGAAGAATCTACTAAGTGTTAGGGAAGGCTAGGAAATGCTGAGTGAGAGCAGACTGCTCTCTTTGCCTTTTGATGGGGTCTAAAAGCTGGGTGCCAGAGAAGAAGAGAGGGAATACCAAAACCTGGGCTTCCTGCTTGAGCTCACACCCTAGCGGGAAAGACATCAGTACATGAATAAACACAATTCAGGGTAAGAGACCTTCAAATGCTGTGGCGACACAACCAAGTGAGGTCGTAACCGTGTAGGACTACCTGGAGAAGGTTCAGAGAGGATGTTAAGTGGCATTGGAGAAAAGGGAGCGGCTGCATACAGACCCTGCCTCCACAGGGCTGAGCCCCTGAAGGAGTGTGCCTGTTGTGACTGGAGCACCGCAGATGAGGAGTGTTATTCTGATGGTTTGGACCAGATTATGGAAGCCCTATTTCTGCTGTTTTAGAAATTGAAATGGGATCTTTGGACAGTGGGGGTCCTTCCAGAAGTTGTTGCTTTTCTAGGAAAATTGTCTTGTGAATACGTTTAGGCTACCTTTTTGAGAGAGAAATATAACCAAGTCATAATTAAACTTATTTTATTGAAATAGCTTAATAGGTGACTCTGGAAGTTACTCCTTCCTCAGAATCATGCTCAGCAGAGAACAAATTAATAAACTTTTGGTTTTGCTTTAAATCTAATCTTCTTAAGTATTGTGTTCATAAAAATTAATGTCAGTGGGAAGTAAATTTGCCCTTCCACCAGTAATTTTACTATTTGCCCCCATTTTGTCTTGGCATAAATTTTTACTAGTGTACGTTTTATTAAGTGCTGAGAATGTTTTGTAGTTCCCAGTTTTTTGTAGTGGGAGTTTATGTAGTGAAAGTATGGTTACCATCACCACCCTGTGTGTTTGAAGATTTGGAGGAAATTCTGAGTTCAGTTGCTCCAGTTTCTCACCTAATATAGGATTTCCTTTTATTACATCCTTTGCAGGAAAAAACAATCCCGTAGCCTCTGCCAGAACACAGAGTTGAAAGTTTTCTCAAGGCAGATCATTCTATTTGTTAATATTTCTAAGTCTTACAATGGTTTTCCTTTTTTATCTACTTTCTTGGAATTTGCAGTCACTGGTCCTGTTTCTGTCCTGTAGATGCTAAATGAGTACCGTTCTGCTTCTAACTGATGACCCTTTAAATACATCTAGGCTAATACAGTCTCTTTTCCTGTCCCTTCACATTTGTCTTCAAGACTTAACAAATAGCTCTGGTTTCGTCAGGGTGACATGAATTCTTGGATTTGTTTTTGCTCCTTGAGAGCTAAACCATCATTTGTGTGCAATTTACATCAGCTTGTCATTATTTTATTTAGATTGAGAAAAGCAGATACATAGACAAATTATTTTTAATTGTTAAATTCTACACTTATGACAGATGGTTTAGGCCTATTAGAATATCGGAATAAGATTTTTTCCCCCATTCTTTATTTCATGGTCCAAAAGAACTTTGTTACATAACATCAGGGCTTCAATTGAGTTAGAGTTGCGATCAAGATCTTCTCTAAGACATTGGGAACATTCCAGTATCACCTAAACGTTTGAAAACATTTAAACCATTTTTGACACTGCTCATTGTACCTCTGAACCTCAAATTCAGTTAAGAGTTGAGGGCTGTGGTTTGAAGTTTGAACTCTGTTGACTTTCTCCTGATTTTTGCTTGTAGGGACAAATCATGTGATACTTTCTCACATTTTCCCCCCATCTAAATGAAAATGTAGCAGAATTGAAATTTCTATTTCCCTACAATGCTTTGCCTAGAAATTTAGGCCATTTGGGAAGTATGAATTTTTTTAAGGTACTAGTGACTGTGGTCTTTTCTGTTGCTTGTTAAAGTTGGCTGTCAGACTTGAGTGAGCTTCATGAAATCTTTTATCGTTGTGTATATTCTGGTTGACTGATGCAGCACAGAATTTGAGTTTAAAGTGTAGGCTCCAGTAATCATCTGAGTAAGCATAATAGAAAATTGCTTTAAAGAGTCATGCAACAAAAGGTGTAACCATGTTTTGATTTGCAATGCTTGAGTTCTTTTCAATGTCATTTCATTCTTCCCTGAAATACAGGATGAGGCATAACACTACCAAATCACAGTCTCATTGTTGTGTATTTTCTGTGTAACATAAGCTTTGTTTTTGTTTTCTCAAAAGGCGTTTAAACAAAAATCACCTTCAGCTGTTTCCTGAGTTGCTGTTTCTTGGGACTGCGAAGTTATACAGGCTGTAAGTAGATGCAAACAGTTATTGTTGCTTTGGGTAGTCCTCGTGCTTTATTAAGTGTGTTTTGGATCTATTTCCTTGTGTGTTCCTGGAATGTACTCACCAACAGATTAATGGATTAAAGCTTTGCTTTTTTGTTGTTGTTCCTTAAGGAAATTTATGATTGGTTTTCCAGTGGTTCATTTTTTTTTTTTTTTTACTGTGCTCAGTGGCTTATGTATGTGTTATTATAATCGTATTATTTTAGCTTACTTTTTCTGATTACCCAGTGATGGTGAAGTGTGCGTACTTTCTGGAAATGTAAGTTCTGAGAGGAAAGTTGCTACTGTGCTTCCTTTCAAGAGGAAGCTGGCATGGTTTCTTCTACAGTTGTGGTTCTTAATGTCAGCTTTTTGGTATTGTTTCTGTACTCTAGTAGTAGTGTTTATTAGTCTGAAAATATTATTATAAGGTATTTAAAGAGAGCAGTAAATCTCTTAAGTGTTTCTTTTAAAGCCAGAATTCCAAATTCCACAATATGTGTGTCCGTAAGGCAAGGTTTTCGTATCAGTTATGTCATAGACTGTTAAAGGGAAGTGGTTCTTTAAAGGAGCATACTGTGGGTATTAGGAAGAAACAGTTTTTCCTCCCTGGAATGCTTGTGCGCTGACCTAATGTATAATAGTGAAAACACATTTGAAAGCTTTTAAAATTAGATTTTCAGCCACATGAATGATTTTGTGCAGATGGAAGATAAACTACAAAGTGTTGGAAAAATAAACAGCAATGATTATTGATGTTCACGCATGTTGGGAAAAAAAGTCCTGGGATATACAAACTGCTTCGAGTGGCCCCACCTGGACGGTGGGGATGTCCCGTATGGCAGTGTTTGTAGAGAAAGTGAGCATATTGCTTTTTTTTTTTTTTTTTTTTTGCCCCAAACTTGACTTTATATCCAAGGTTTTGCAACCTACTAGTTCAACAATGTGGTCATCAATTCCAGAAGTAAGAGGACTGTTCCCAACACCTTCCCCCATGGTAATCATGGTCTCCCTTAGGTCCCCTAGTGTCTCCACTTGCTGCAGGGAGAACTTGCCCAGCTGACATGCCAGACCAACTCTCTAGAGTCTGACTCTGACATTGTTCCTCTGAGGATAGCCAAAGCCGCTGGCAGGATTTCTCCTCTTCTTTGTGTCCCCTGCTGTTTAATTGGCCCAATTTAAGGAAATTTTTAAAAAATCAAATAAAGAAACCTTGGACAGGCTTTTTAATAAAAAATTCTTTAGGGACTACTTTTACTGAGGAAGTAGGGAGCAGGCTACTATAAAGACTCTGTATATGTATATCAGTTGATATTTCTATTTAAATATTTGTGCTTAGTTTCCAAGAAGGGCTGTGAGGATAATTTCAGTAGTATTCTACTTTCTGCTTTAAATATTGTCATTGAAGGAGATTTTAAAGAATTGACTTCAAGACTAGTGTATAGTGAGTTCAGTGAAACTACTGTGCACTGTGCACATAAAAACAGTTAACACTCGAGGAAACTATTTTGAATATTATAAAAATAAAATTTGAAAGGGATGACTGTTCTCTTGACTGAACATTATTAAGCCAAAAAGGGAAAATGTAGGAAGTAATCTCAACACTATCTAAGAAACGAGAATGTTTGATGTTTATTCTAAACGTATTTGGATTAGTCTCTCCAATTTCAGATGGTGTAATCTGTTGCAGAATTCCCCACCTACAAACTATATTTTGTTAGACATTTTGCCCTCATTGACAGTACCAGATAGTGGGTAAAAATATTTTTTCATATATTTTGTTATTTTAAAACTTTATGGAACTTCTATATGAAAGAAAGGGATGACATTTTTGAGTGAATCAAAGAATTTTAACTTGTGAAAGTATAAGATGACACTTTCTACTTAATTTAGGCATGTGAAAAATTAGGACAATGGGTAGTTAGAAAATGCATTCAGCCCTTTTATGTGCCTGTTGGGATCAAAGGATTTTCCCTGTGATGTAATAAAAGCTAAAGTTAGGTTTGTTAGGTAGAACTGGTTATAAGAAAGACATGGCAATTTTGATATTCCTGGAGTTACAGCTTGATAGCTTACTGTTTATTATTGTCCCTCTTTGCTTTGGGTTTGACACTTCATATAGACAGTCAATGCATACAGAAACTTAGGGTATGTATCTGCATCCTCAACTCAGGAGTCTTCTTTTGAGTTGAGGAACTGTTGCCTCCTCTAAATTATACTTTAATGAATTGTTAACAATAATTGTTCTCTTGAAAAGATAAGTTATAAGCTTCATGTAACCACTTTTCTGTGATGGTGATTTTTAAATTAAATAGCTGTCATCTAGCATCTTTAATAACCAAAATAATCAGTTTGTGATGTTGACTATGGACAGCAAGGGTATAGGTTCAAATTTTGTTAATATGGTACAGTGCCTAGTAGCTTACCTGAAAAAATATTCTGAGGGGAAGGAAAACTGTTTGCAAATTTACATGCAAAAGAGGCCTTTAAAATTCCCATTTAAAAAGTGTCTTTTTTTGCACAATAGTGATAGATGACAGAAGATAACAAGAAGAAAGTATTAGGATAAGAAAGTAATTGACTGGTTATTGATTACATACTAACAGCTTGATAGTTGCTCTATTATATGGTGTAGGAGGGCCTCACATATCTAGAAATCAAGAAAAATGAATTTAGAATTTATTTTTTCTTTTTAAATAGTAGAATACTAATATTTCAATTATTTCTTTTCTTACATATTGTAGCTTTCACAGCTACTTAACTGTATGTTTCTCTGATATATCACCAATGAAAGTTTACCAGCTTAAAATGCAGTTCATACATTATTTTACTTTTAGCATCATTTGCTTAGATTAAAGCCAGCCTGGTGTACTAGATATCGCACAGATATTCTTTGCATGTTTGTGATGAATAATCACCATTTGACTCTTGGCTGAAAGTGAGATGCCAGTGGAAGAAGCACACATGCTTTCTGTGGACTCCAAATGCAATATAAAAGAAAAGGAGGGTACACTGTATATGAATTATGATTCGACACGGTTGGTTGCTGCTAGCAGCCAAATATGCTTTTCCTTTGCTGTCTGCTCCAATTTCTCTTTGGACGGGTTGAGAGAGCACTACATGTTCAGGTCAAGATGTTTGCTCAGAAATAGTAGTACAGTTGCAGCTGTGTTTGTTGGAGCAGGAGACTAGTTTAAATAGCATTACCATTTATCCAGTCCATTAACAGAACTCTGTAAAATAATACCAACTCTGCGTAAACTACAGGACAGTGTAATAAAATTACAAGCACTTGTTGACAGATGGGAAGTGTAAGTAAAGGAAAAGGCCATAGGTTGGAGGTTAAAAGAGACAGCACATGGGTCTCTTAACTTACATACAGAGACTACATCCTCCTTTGCTTCTCCTCTAAAACCAAGGTTGCATTTTTAATATCAATCTACAAGTGGAGAAAACGATTTTCAGAGAAATCTGGATTTGTTTAAGACAGAAATTGCAGGGAGTTTTGAAATGGTTGACTATGATTAATTGAAATCCGTGAGTGGCATACACAAATCTCCCCTGTAAGTGTAACCTTAAAGTAGACTTGCAAGTGTGTGATTCACAGTTTCTGAGTTGAGTTTGCACGAGCTAATCCAGGCTCATTAGAGAAGAATTTCATCGATAGTATTGTGGTTACTCCTTTGGTTATAAATATTTGTTTTGTGGTTTTCAGTTTGTTTCTTTGAGCATTATGATATTTACCCAGACCTCTAGCATAAGCTTGAATAACCAAAGCCCTTCACAGAAACTCATTTTTCACTCATATCTACCAGACCAAAACCAACCAACCAAACCAATAAAAATACATCCGGTATGTCCCAGTGACTCATTTTATTTCTTTGAATGAATGAAACCCTTTAATTTCTGGTTCAGAAGTGGTATTTTTTATTTCCAATGAACTTCTGGCCCACTAAATTCACTAAATTATGTAGTATTAATCACAGATTAAAGTGTTAAAGCCATGCATTGTTTTTATGGCGTAGTGCATACTTACCTGGGGTAGATAGATTTTAATTGCTTAAATTGACTTGTCAGGCCACAACTCATTTGCAGGATCTAGATTCTCAAAATTGTTTTTTATAGCTCTAATATTTAGAGTCTTTAAAAGAGGAAGACATATTTTGTTCTTTTAAAATAAAAATTAACTTGCTGAGCATAAAAAAAGATAGTTAAGTGTCTTTATTTTCCTTTTCACACTTCCATAGCAGGAGCCTTAGTTTTTTGTTTTTAATGGTTTTGAGCATAAAACATGTTTGTTGTAAAAATGGTTGGAAATATCAGAAAAATAGGAAAGAGAAAGTAGGAATTCATTATCTCACAACCAGGTATAACCACTATTACACTTGTGAGTTATTATCATCATAGTTTTATTTTTATGACTATGCACATGAATGTTGCTTATATATGTGTTATGAAAACATTTTTTGAACATCCCCAGGGTCTAGTGTAAGGCTTGACCTTTAGAAGCTCTAAGTGTTTGATGTAATGAATTAAATCTGTGACAGGTTCTGGGTTTGCAGCTTGAATGAGCAAATAGCAACTCTGAGAGGGCGTTATGAATAATAGAGAGGCAAGTTAGAGATGAGGGGTAACTCGGCTAATTAAATGTGTGATCCCTATAGGTGTTGTAAACACTGAAGTATTTTGGTCGGTAGACATAGCTCAATCAAAGGGATCCATTTTTCCACCTAATCAAAATATAGCAGCAGTATGATGCTACGTTAATATAAATGAGCCCCCTAGTCCTTGGATGTCAGTGTAGTCTGCTAGGATTCTTGTAGTCAACATGAAAGCAGAATACAACAGTGGAGCCCATGTAAAAATTCCTCTTGAATTAATTTCCGCCAGGTCTGATTAGAGTGTGGGCTACTAGAGGTGTCAGGTGCTGTGGCTTTTTGCTTCGTTTTACTCTTGGCCTGGTTGGCCCCTGCCACAATAAATCCTGCAGTGGTTGTGCAGGAATTGCAGGTTGCAGTTGCTACGGTTACCGTTGTCCAGCCGGATCGACATCATTACTCATCTAGTGAGCTGCCGTGATAGCTACCGCTGATTCCTGTTGCTGAGACGGCTGAAGAGCTTCGTGTGCTGAAGAGCAAAGTTCTTCAGAAGGTGGCGAGTCTGTCTTGCAGTGTAATGGAGGCAGGCGCTGTATTGTGTACTGGTGCTTTGCGAAGGGGACAGACTGACTCTTCACTGTTGAAAACAAAGAACCGGGAAGAGAGAGAAAACTTGAAGAAGTGCTACCTTTCAGTGACTGAGATGCCAAGTCCTGTGTATTTACTAACGATTGGGCCTGAGGGAACGGGCTTGGGCAAGTGAAAATGGAGGAGGATTTAATTTAAAATGATTTCCACTATAAATTCTAGATGTTTGTTTTTCTGTAGGAAGACCGAAAACTTGATCCACAGATGTCAGTACACATTGCAGAGTAGCCTTTACCACTCGCCATGGAAAACGTGTGCCAACCATTGAATAGCAACCTGATTTTAAGTTTGTTTTTAAAGTCAGCATGTGATCTTATGACTTAGAAGTTATAAATCCGATGAAGATTAAGATTATATTTGAGATTTTGCCAGGCTTGGTGTTGGTGGTTTTTACTTCAAAAGATCACTAGTAGAAAGCCTGTCAGTGGAGAAAGTTTAAAAAAAAAAAATGGCAGGTTTCTGTAGTTGACAACCCCATAGACTCTATGAAACTTACAGCACAGTTCAAACAATAGGAAGCCACGTGTAAGAAGGTCTTTCTACTCAGTGTAATCAAATAGCTGCTTTCCCAAACATCAGTGATTTTATCCCAACCAACGAGTACTCAGAGTGTGCCAGCTTGGATTTGGAGAATACTGAGGTGGCACTGAGGGTAGAAACTGATGTAATCCTTGGCCCCACATCATATATGGTATTTGTGGGCCTCACCTATTGCTAACACCTGACCTATAATATATAAATTCAAGCCCAAAGAGTTGTCTTGAGTGTGTTCCTGTTTTCTGAAATGTGCATTTAAGCACGTGGTTTTCATGTCAAAAATAGAAAAAGACAGCATTGTGTACACATCATCAGGTAATGTTTTACAGTTTGACTAAATTATGAAATAGTAACTGCAATTTCATAGTTATAATTTGAGGACTGAAGATTTACATAAATATTATTTCTAGGAATAAGTGTTGAAAGGGTTTTAGTTACATGAGGACGCTTCAAAAAATTCATGGAAAACAAATTTAAAAGGTAAGTTTATCTTGGCACAAGAAATTTTTGAAATCTATGCATTAGTTTTTTTCAAAATACGCATTTTCCATGAACTTTTTGAAGACCCCATATATTTAAGTAATTTGTATGCATTCATGTTTTTACATTATGTTTTAAGACGGTGAAATCAATTTAATTTATATCATCAGAGAATTGATGTAAAATAGTAGTTTCAATGCCTGTTTATCTATTTGTGGTATCTTGAGACTATGTTGACACCTTGAGAGTCATTTTCTTACCTTGAAAATGGGAACAGTCATGTTATTTACCGTCTGCAGCTATCACAAGTCATAATTTAGATTCTTCCTTCAGAGAGTATTGTCAGCTTCTACATATGTGAGACATGATATTTGTGTGAGTATCCTCTCATTGCAAAGGAGTGAAAAAAAGTCACTCAAATGTCCTTGCGACATGTCCCCAGTCAGCAGGATTCTAGATTTTGACGCACCCTGTGCCCATGCTCCTCAGTGTGATCACACATGAATATGGGGAGCCACAAAAATCACGCCACAAACTGACATACGATGTATATTTGTGCCGTTGTATTTCTCTTGAGTTGGCCACAGAAGGAACATCATGGCCAGGATATTCTGAATGAGAGCTCTTGAAACTCTCTCCGTTGATGATTAATACAGCTGTAAAATTCATATATACAGTGATTTAGGGATTTAAACAGAGACTTGACTCAGGAACTTTTTATATTCATCCACAAATTCAGATGACTGTTTAAATGATGTGTTCTTCTGAATGGAAAAATGAAGGAAAAAGACTAATTAGATAATGCTGACTCAAACTTCAGGTAAACTATTCTGAAAGTTCAGATTTACATAAGTTGCTAAAGAGTATTTGTATTTCTTGTGAAAAGTCTGTTTTTAAAGCAATGTAAGATAGTACATTTGATCCGTGGACTATAAGCTGCATATGTAATTATAAGTACATTTTTAGATAAAAAAATTATCTCAATACAGTCGAAATTGCAAAGCTTTTAGCCTCTAACATTTAAACAATATTTCATAATGAAATAAGTTTAAAGCAGAAGTTATTTTTGTTTTGCTCTGTCATTGTTTCCAGTACTTCACATAAGCCCATCAATACTGGAGCTAGATGAATGTGGTATAATGTTCCCTCATTACCTGTTGTTCATAACCAAATTAAGGGCTATCGCTGAGTTCTTTGTGGAGAGTTATTCTTGGAGTATTGTGACACAGTGTCCTATTAGAAACTTTTAGACTGAAGTTAAAAAATAAAATAAACCCTGGAGAAGGAAGCAGTGGTCTGGGGTATAACATAGTGGTGTGAAATGTTATCAAGAGAACATCTGTGCCTCTTGGAACATCCCTCAAACCAATGTTTACAGCTAAATATGGCAACTTGATTTAAGTGTTTGAAAAAAAAAAAAAAAACTTAAGGGAGAAAAAAAAATAAGTCTGGAAACAGAATGAGATAGCTTTGCCCCTTCATGATAGGTTTCTTCTGCTAGTGAAAGATTAAAGCTTGAGGGATGTGAATAGCTGAGAACAGCACAGAGAAAGGTTGATTGCTTCCCCTCCAACAGTTCCAATTGATTGAAAAAAGCCTAATTTAAAGTTTCTGTTTGTTCTATGTCTTAAACCATCAGAATTCTCTTTTAGGAGCAGAGGAATGCTCTGGAGGGAAAAGAATCCAAGGATAAAAAGTCATTGCAAGCCCACAATTGTTCCTAATCCTCACAAAATGCTGGAGAAATTAAATTTATTCTTTATTGCTCAAAGTGTTACCTAGGTCACTGGGCGATGGGAAAATTGGACTGGAAGTCGAGTAGTCGCAAGCTTTGTTTTGTGTCTAGATGCTTAACCTTAGACACGACAAGGCATCTTAGAGTGTTGTGGGAACCTGGTTTAGAGCATTAACACCAAGACTTTTATTACCCTGGATTTATAATAGGCTGTGCTGTCAGGAGATGAAAATGTTGTGTTTACATTTCAATGTTAAATGATCATTTAATTAACACCTAAGAAAAAAAAACTTGTGAAATTCTTAGCAGCTTTTATTGTTGGTTTCCTGGGAGGTTTTAATATCCAAGTTTCATTGAGATTTCTTTTTGTATGTAGAGACACAAAAGACATTATAAACTTTTTAAGGAAGACAAACAGTTTAACCTTGACCCGTTTTTCCTAAAATATTCATTTAAATTACATTTTAAATCTTGTATGCTTATTTAAGAGGTTCTAGGCTAGTATATTAAAAACAATATCTTAATTGAATGCTTTAGTTTTGTGTAAACACTTAATAAAAATATTAGTTAATTTATATTCTGTGAAACATTTGAACCTACCAATTAATTTATCTTAAAAAGTTTACTACATTGGGAATACTAATTATACATATTTTATGTATTTTAAACACCACTGCAGTTTCTATATTTTAAGAATCTGAGTCTTTTCAAAATAGGTGTTCTTGAACAAGCAAATTCTGTAGGAAACAAGCACATTGTTGCTTTATTATTTTCACCATTATTTAATTTGGGAATAATTACTATCTTAATGAAAGAGGATTGTTTACAGACAAAGGAAGAATGATGCCATTAATATGAAAATTCAAATTTGCTTTGGTTACTAAAAGATTCCATGTTACTAAATGTTTTAATTTACTCCTGGTCTTTCATGAGATAGCTCACTGAAAATTAGTGTTCTTGAGACAAAGTGATAACAGGAAAGACATGTGAATTCTTAGCGGCATTTGTGAATCTAGCAACCCTTGAAAGACATTTTTCTAAAGGAACATTACCACTTACATCTGATGTCTTCCCTCTCAGTTTATCTGTACATGAAGCTTTTTAGCTATTTACCAAGTTACTCACTGTTGAAGTAAAATCCTTCTTAATTTTTCTAGAAATAAATATCCCATTATCATGGAGTTTTTCTAAATATGCTATTTTTATTTATACTGAAACAAAAACCTCTTATTGTGTGTTTTTTTTTTTAACTTCAAATACCAAAGGATAAAACCTGGTTTTTGTATTATTTATGGTGAAAGAGTGCAAGGAGGATTGAATGTTATTAAAAATCTCTTAAAAGCTCTCCTATGAACCAAGAATTACATTGTCATTTGCAATCCACTGCCAAGTGTTATGCGGGCACTTTGTGTGGTGTTATATGCTCTCCTTCTATCAAGTTTCAGTTTTCTGCAAAACTTTCCTCATTTTTTTTTTAACCCACAGCTATCTCATTATTCCCCAGTGGCTTCTCTACCCAGCCTCTACTCACAAAAACTCACAAGTAGGAATATTGCTTTACATTTTATCTCCTTTACATAAAAACTTACCTTTGGTCGAGGTATAGGCAAAAGACACAAAATGCCCAGAAGTTGAAAAGCATGAGAGAGAGAGGAGTAGCAAGACCTGGTTATTTAGTGTTCTGGATAGACAGTACATTCCAAATAATATAGTTTATCATAGCAACATCTAGTCCAAGCCAACCAACCAAATGAGGAGGAAAGGGTTGGGAGATGGGCATAAGGAGAGCTAGAGAAACATAAATAGTTTATGAATATTCAAAATGCTTGAAAAATAAATACCTAAGGAAATTTAACTTAAAGTAATAAACTCATTGATTTTATACCAAGAAAGTCAGTGTATGCTCTTGTACTGAGAAAGTCCACATAAAATTCCATACGTTAGTGATCTTGAATCTCTCCCTTTAAATAAAAAAAGGAAGATTCCCATATTTACTTTAGATAAAAATCCCAGGTTTGCCTCTTAAAAATAACTTTCTAGATACAATTATGCAATAATAAACACATATTATAACTTTCTGATGACAGTATTTCGTGTTTTGGAGCTTGAAGATGAGATATGTAAAAACGCTCTGAGGTCCACTCAACAGGAATTAGCTTGGCTCAGATTAGCTTCACTCTTGAATCAGACACTCTGTCATGGCTGGGAATACCCACCCTCATCTAGTTCGCATTACCTCTTCAGCTTTCCTGTTGCTGTCGTAGCACGCATCATGGGCAAGTTGATTTTCCTGTTACTGCCGGGAAATTCCCAGCACGTCTCTGGATTGCTTCCTTGCCTGCTGTTCCAGAAGCAAAGCATCCTCTTAATAATCCTCACCTCCTCTTGCAGTTACCTCTGCAAATTCTTCCATTACACTGCAGTGGTTTCACATGAAGACTTGACTCGGGCTCCCTGGGCTCCAGTCACATCATGTATCGCCCTGGGGATGGCACCCACCCCATGCCTCAGTTTCCCTTTGTGTAAAATGAAGACACCAATAGAATGTCCCTCCTAGGAGATTTGTGTGGAGTAAACTGTTTACTAAATAAATAGGGTATGATATATATATGGAGGTTGGCGTGTATTAAGTGCTACATTGTTTCTGTTTATTTTTATTATTAAATCTGTTACTGTTTCCTGTCTCAGAAAATGTGCTGCCACATATTATTATCTAATTGTAATGTGTGTTAGCATTGCAATGACTCTGCTTGTCATGAACAAAGTTACTTGATTTCTTTGTGAGGATTGTCTTATGAGGTACAAGGGTATTTTGGAAAACTCATGAAAAAATGGAAATAAAAGTTTATTTTAGTGAAAAAAAGATTGAAACCCACCTATAAGATTTTTATAATTCACACTTTTCATGAGATTTTTGAAGATCCTTATATCCAGGATTTCAGTCTTTTTTTTTTTTTTTTTTGCCATTGGAAGAGACTTATCTTTTAAGTCTGTTTTCGACAAACAATTTAAAGTACCAGCAAACAGTACATCAGATAAAAGAGGGACAGTGTCTTTATGTGTTTGCCATAATGTTACCAGAATTCACCATAAAATGTCTGAGTCTGTTGAGATCTTCAAAAATAGTTGAGGGAAGGGAGGAGATTGAAATATATCTAAGATTTGTTCTAGCTCTTTTTCAAAAATTTATAGGGAACTCTTCACCGGACTTGCAAGAATTATAATGGTAGAATTATTTATGGTAATAAACCAGGAATCAGATAATTAGGTTGTGGATGAGTGATTCTGAGATTTTCTCTCTCCCATTAGCACTTAAAAATGAAGGCAGTTTCTTTGCTAGATAAATGTAGCCTGCTTGCATTTTGCACGGCTTTGCTATTAAATGTGGATTGTTTGAAGGCTTAGGTGGAAAAAAAAAGATTAAAGGAGATTTGATGGTTACGCATTATTAAGTGGATATCTTGATACTTGGTAATCCCTCAATGTGAGGTAAGTGGTGTACAACTGAAATAGTTTCAGTAATCACCTGACTCCAGCACTGCTAATGGTAGCATTCAGAATTGAGTTAAAAATCAAACAAAGCAACTCACAAGAGAACAATGGAGTTGGTTGATGAAGGTTTGCATGTTTGTATTTCTGTTATCATCTTTATAGTAGCAGGCTTGAGAGCAGGGACCATCATTTTCTGTAATTTTCCCTAGGAAATGCATTGTGCACCCTGGACAATTAATTTTCCCGACCTTTTGAGGAGAACAGAATGTATGGAACCTGAATACCCTGAAGGCAAATGGAATCTGGCATCCATTTCTAAGAGGCGAGCTGCTTTCTGAGTTGGTGTCGTTTTCTTTCCCTCTCTTTAAGGGGAATGAATTCCACACCTAATGAATAGTTTCAAGGAAAGTTGTTAATCAGGTACTCCAAGTGACCACCCTGGATTCTTCTTTTATTACACAGGAACGTGAGGGAATGAGAAAGTAACATAGTTACATTTGATAAAAGGAAATACCTTTTTCCTCTTCCCACCCACCATGTAATCCTCTGGAATTTAGTTGACACTGGAAATTACTGCAGCAAATAATGTGTTTGAAAAAGCAAAGTTGTATGAACAAGGATAACACTTGTAGCTGTAATAATTATGTTTAAAAAATCACAGAGTATATCAATCATCGTATTTTGGGGCAAGTATTTTTACCTAAAGGGATTGGGAAAGAATTTTTCCTCAATTCTTGTCAATCTCACAATGAAGCATGACACAACAGAAATTATCACTATTTTCAGCATTATATTTTGTTTTATTGTTTTTTTTTTCTGAATACCAGATACCATTCTGTTGCAGTAAAGTGGAAATTCCAGATCAAGTCAGATGAAGAAATCGAACTAACATATCAGAAGGCCAAAATATATAAATATATAAGCTATAAATATAACTGACATGTATTCCAGTGGACAAATGTTATTCTTCAGTCCCTTCCCATTTAGAAAGTGTTCTCTAATTTAAGGACAGAAGAGTGGGAGTGGGCATTTGGCCCAGCTGTTAAGCATGTGATGGTGGGACACCCATGTCCTGTGCTGGAATGCCTATCTGGCATCAATTCCCGGCTTCCACTCTTTCTGACTCCAGCTTCCTTCTGTTGTGGACCTTGTAAGGCATCAGTGATGGCTGAATTATCCGGGTTCCTGTCTCATAAGAGAAGACCTGGATTGAATTTCCACTTTCCAGTTTTCACCCTAGCAGGGCCTGCGCCGGCAAATGGCAGTGTGTGCTCTATGTCTTTCCCTCCCTCTCAAAGTAAGTTTTGAAGAATTAAGGAGAGAATGGTTTAATGCAATAACAACAGAATCCAAATTTTCTTTATTTTCTAAATTAAGTTACCTGGATTGAAAAGCACTGTTTACTTCTAGATGAACATGTTTTGATAGAGGGTTAGTTATTTTCAAGTAAGTGTTACACCCACACTTATCAGTGTGATAGCTATTACAAGATACTTCAGATGTATTTTTGTAAGATGATTCAGTTTTAGAATTTGTAGTTCTTCTCTCCAGTTCTCAAGTATGTATTCTAATACCTTGCATTTGTTGCTATACTAATGTCATATTGTATTCTGTTTCAAACAACTGATTCCTAAAGTGTGCTCTCCAGTGATCCAAGAGAAAAGTGTTCTGTGATCAGATGTGTTATGAAATAATAAATTTCATATCCCCTGTGGTGACTAGAGTGTACACTCATGCATTGCTCTCCAAGGCACACTACAATAAAGAAATCTGTTTAACTTTTAAAAATATTTCTCAGTTATTTAACCATACAGATCCACTCTTTCTTCACTTCCCCGGTTTATTTCAGGTAATCCAGATAACAAGAACAGCTTTTGGTTGTGAAGAATAATGACTTTTTTATTCTGATTAATATTTTTAAAATAAAGGCTATTTTAGACATAGGTGGTTAATATATATTGTCATTTTTGTACCAGTATGGTCAGACATATGACTTTTTAAATGTATTCAGCTGATGATTCTGTTCCTCTCTACTACATTTGAACGTGGTCTTTTCATTCTGTTGTTACCTTAAAGGGTAGAGAAATTTAGATTTTTTCATAAGAATTTCATTACTCAGCAGCAACATTGCTTTAGGTATTTCTTTATATGTGTATACACACACACACACACACACACACACACGTGTGTGTACTCACAAAGCCAGTCAACTGGGCCTAAACAATGTTAACACTTACAGTTTAAGTCTTTTTCTCTTCTCTGCATCTGCAGCTGGAGCTACTGAGGTCCTTGTGGCATGCCTGCTGGAAAGGGTATTCTGTAGCCACCCAATGTGATATTCATCCTCTGAACTGCAAGAATCTTTCTACAAAGAGGATGTTGGAGCCAAAAGCATATTATGTACAATTTGTAGATCGTGGGTGGAATTGGAATCACGGCAAAGCTTATTTGTTCAATATTTTGTTCTAAGATCCACCTTTCCAACCTTAGATGACAAAATCACTTATATATAAGGTGTTACTCAGAATTAAAAATAAATAAAAGAAAGAATATTGTAAATGTCCAAAGGCAACTTATTAAATACACTCAATCTGTCCATCTCACCACAACATTGGTACTGATTGTTCCTGAAAATTACCATCCTCTTTTAGGGCACCCAGCCTATTGCTTTGACTGCTAATTTTTATTTATATTAAATATTGAAGGGAAATATATCCAAGGTAGCAGAAACATAAAACCAGATTAAGGCTCAAACAAAAATACTTCAAAACCTGATATTAAATGAGCTTCATATAAATAATTAACCTTAAATTCTACTCAGTATTTACAAACACATTTATTCTTTGGGTTTTATTAAGTGACTAAAGATAGTCCATTTGGTAATAGTTTAGGTTGTTTCTGAGTAAAGAAACAGATTCCCCTTTTTCTGACGTCGTTTTATTTTTCATCTCAGACTCCAATCGCATTGTCTCATCCTGTGTATTTTGTTGTCTGTTTCTTCTGATTAAGATAGAATCATTGCAAACATAGATAGTAATAGATTTTACAAGAAATATTGGTTGAATGTGGGCTTTGCAACAGAATGCCAGAGTTTGAATGCTACTTCTGTATTGTTACCAGAATGAAGTGCCTGAGGCAGTCCAACTTTGTGAGGAAAGGTGTTGGTTTTGTCTCATGGTTCTCGAGTGCACACCCTTTTGGTCTGGAATCTGGTGCTGGTGTTCATGCTGCAGATCCTGGGCAGAGAGTATTACGTGGCAAAGGACAGAAGTATACTGCTGGTGGTGTCCATGTGGTTTCTTTTAAAACCACCAGGATTTAATCATGGAGCTCCAATCAAATGATTCAATCCAATCCAACCACCTCCCAAAGGCCCCACATTCAGATGCTATAATTGGATTAAGTTCCTGCCCTCTTAACTTCCATTAACATAAGACTTTGGAGGTCAAACTTGAACTCACGGGCCTTTGGACAACATTCAACATCCAAACCAATGTCCAAACCACGTGTGTCTTGGAGGATGTTACCGATCTCCTCTGCATATTGTCTTCTTTAAGATGAGAGATCCCACAGAATGAAGGGGAAGATCCAGTGATGGGACACATCTGCAGCAGAGTTCAATCAATGTCAGCTGTTCTTCAGTAGTCAAGTAACTCTTGAATTGGTTGAGGAAAAATAATGAAGTATTTATCTTAAAATCACGTGATTCTGGTTTTTTTTGGCCCGAGTTCTCTGGCATCCCACCTGCCTACCACAAGCCTCACTGTGCAGAGTCACAATACTAGCTGTTCTGCCTTCTTTCCCTTTTACTGCTTTTGGAGAGTTCTCCATCATTCCATTCCTGTTCCTTGAATGTTGACATATACCTTAGCATTGTACTAAGGAGGAACTGCTTTGCTTCCTCCGGCAAAGACTGCTGCCTTTCAGAGGGTGCCACCAATCCGGGGACCTGGGACCCCTTCTCTTGTGTTTCTGTGTGATGCCAACTAGACAGCTTCCAATATGCAGATGTAGCATGATTAATCCTTGAACTTCCAGCCTAGGAAATTAAAAACACGCTGCCCTGTCTAAGGCTAGCATATTATAGAAATTGTTTAATTATTAGAATGTGATTATTAGTTTACTAATAAAATGCCCTGCATAGGTTTGTTGCATGCTCCCTGAGGGCTTGGATGTATTCATCTGTACACCAAAGAGCAGGATTCAGATGTTCTGGGCACTCAGGGATTCATAGGCTAAAGCAACAATGCAGGGAGCACAAAGCAACCACTGAATCATGGCAGATGAACTACAGAAAGCAGTTGAAACTTTATCTTTTTGATATCTTTGTCTTTGTTCTTCCTTGATAGTGTTTAAAGAAAACAGCAATCAGTAAATTATTCAATCGATATTTCTAAGTGCGTGTACTTAGGTGTAGCTTTTTATACAAATTTCCTCACTCTGACATGGAATCTTCTATTTATGAGTGTCATTAATTCTTTCCTGGTATTCTTACACATTTGAGTGTGTGTGGGATGGGGGAGAGAGAGAGTGATTGAGATTCTGTTTGGTTTTGTTTGTGTTACAAATAACAATTTTGCTGCAAAATTTCTACAAAATTAAAATTGCTGGGATGGTTGGAAGCAACTGAGGCAGATGGCTGATTCTCCACGTTTTGTGTTCCTGCATCAGTTGCTAAGACCCAGCTTACATCATGTCACATGCTTCCACAGTCCTTTGCCATTCTAGAGCATGTACTTTGGACATTTTTATTAGGCTTTTGTGTTTGGTCACTGTATTAAATCCAGCAATTTATTCCTTTCCACTTAAATTGTCTTTCTTGTACAAGGGGTGGAGAAGAATTCACAGTGCCTGCACATAAAAGGCCATTATCTTATCTTAGCAAATCCAGCCATACAGAGACAGTGAATCATGACAGCTCAGTTGGGAAGTACAAAACTATATCATGGAGGGCCAGAGAGTGGGAGGGAGGCAGCGATGAGGCTTGGACATAGGAAGACCATGAGTTTATCAGCTGCAGCAAAGGTTAGCAACCCTTCACTGAGCCTGATCTCACAGAGCATTTCCCAGGCAGACTGAAGTTTGCATGTAGGATGTGTTCTGCCTGTGATCTTGTCTGCTAGTAGCTGGTAGAAACAACCCAGGAGACTCTATTATTCTTTAGTGAGGCACACACACTGACAATTCGTATGTATTGTTGGGGGCAGCCTGGAGAGCAAATACGAACAAACTTGGGCGCTTTATTCTGAACACAAGCTCATTGCATGAAGAGAATCTTTTCTGATTGGAGGAAGAGGCAGTACAGTGAGAAAGTCAGTGGGAGAGTGCTCTTGATTGTGATCCAGGCGTTCACTCTTCCAAGTGCTTTGCTCATACGGACAGATTTTCTTCTGATCTTCAGCAACATAAAGGAGAACCAAATTATGGATGAGATGACTAAGACCCAGATGGTGTCACATGCCCAGTGGCTGGTGGTATTCAGATACAGTGCTGTTTGGTGTACTTGGGATATTAACTGTTCTGGGAACAAGAGTATCTGTTAAGAAGGTAAATAGACTACACAGGGCAGGATCCTAACATCTGTTTATAATCGTCACTTTGCTTTCTGCTTTGTTAATTGTGCATAAGTGCCTGCACGGAACGTGTTTTCCTCTCTCCCTCTGTCGTGTTGCTGCACTTACCTAAAGTTCAGTGTCGTCTTTGGTCCTTTCCTCTTTCTAAACTCCTACCTTGACCTTCAAGTTTCCCAAATGGCTCCAAGATACTGCTCTTATTTCCTCACGTTTCTCACTCCATCCTGTGTGTTAGAAGTTATGCCAGGAAACTGTTTTCTCATGAGCTTCTAGAAATCTTCTGATAACTTCTTCCACTGCCTTTATCAGGCAAATGTGCATGCGCCTTCTCTTCCATGCAGACCCAACTGATTGCACCCAGGGAAATGTGACCCCATTTCATCAGCCACGGTGCTTTCCATTCGGAGGTCTTGCACTTGAGAGAGCCCAGCACAGAATATCCTTCTTCCCTGGAGCGTTTGTTTCTTCTCCTTTTCTCTCTCAGAATACTTCCCATCCTCTTTTCTGCTGACTTTCTACCTGAGAGACTGCTTTAGTTTATGGTCACCTTGTATCTCAGCCTTTAGGTGGACCTTCTTTCTTGACCAGTTGACTTTAAGCTTGTCTGGAATAAACTCCATTGCTTCCAATAAATTCCACTGCGTCCAGTAAAGTCTATCTACCAGGCTTGTTTGGAGGCCTTCATGGAAGCCTGCTCTCTCTGCAGCTGTGATTCCTCATAGCAATCTCCTGTGCATACCTTAGTTTTATGTAACCATTGTCTTATAATGAACTTGTCCCTTTTTCTCTCCTTTTAGAATTCAAGCTCTTGCTGGCAGGTTTGATGCCTTTTTCATTTTTATTGCTTTCCCCAGCATTTATCCTAAGGATAAGGACATAAGAAAGGCAGGGTAAAAAATTGCTAAATAGACTTGATGCAAGCTTTATTTTTACTTTAACTGCTTTTAAAAAGGCTTGTTTGTTTATTAAAAGTACTTGTCATTCTTTTCTACCTTATCACGTTTCTATCATTGAAATAGGAAACTTCCTTGTGAAATAAAACAAAACTTCAGTGATACTGTGTTTGGTTCTTAAACAGTTCCTGTTTGAAAATACCAGAGCAAATTGAAAAATTTGATACAGTTTCCAGGTAGATAATTTGTGCTGTTGTTGTATTCCATCATGTTTACCATGGGACCATATTATTGTAGTTTATTTTGGAAGTAAGGAAAATGGTGTGTGAATCTGGAAGTATACTGTGGCAGAGAGAGCCAGGTTTCTGTGGGCAGCAAGGAGGAGTTTGAGGTTGAATTTCAGCAGTGTGGTGGGTGGTAAACGCGTTCCAGACCTCCTTACCTGTTAAGCAAAAACACTATGAGGGGGTCTTCAAAAAGTTCATGGAAATGCATATTATGATAAACTGTTCATGTACTTAATTCTTTTGGCACCAAAGTAATCTTATATTTTCTTTTCTAAAACAAAATTGTTATTGGTTCATTGATTTGAGTGGCAAAGTGACAGAGAGAGGGAAAGCAGTGAGGGAGATTTTCCATCCATTGGTTAATTCCCCAAATGCCCACAATAGCTGCAGTTGGGCCAGACCAAAGCCAGGGTCCAAAAACTACATCTTAGTCTTGGGGAGGCAGGGACACAAGTACTTGAGCACTCATCTACTGCTTCCCAGGCACAATATCAGGGAGCTTGATAGGAGGCAGAGTAGCCAGGACTTGAGCTGGTGTTCCAGTATGGGATGCAGGTGTCACAAGCAATAGCTCAACCTCCTTTGCTACAACACTGACCCCTTACACTTACCTTTTTCTTCTGTTTTCCCGTGAACTTTCTGAAATACCAACATACAGCCTTGCTTTTTGAATACTTGCTGTTATAATTTATTGGTCAGAACTTCTTTATCTTTGTCTCATCTATACTCCAGGTTTTCATTTCCAAATTGTTAAATTACGAATCCACATAGATGCCTTATCACCTCATCAGAGAGAAAACTCAGAAGGATATTTCTTTTTAGCATAGCACCTTGCATCTTATAAATTATACGGTCATGCAGTCTCATGTAGTCCTCAAAGAAACTCTGATGTCAGTGCTCTTTATGCTGTTTTTCAGATCTTTTGCCTGCTTTGTCCTCAAAAAATGGGAGCATTATGAGAACAGGGACTGTTGTAGTCTCAGCATCGAGAAGAGTTGGTGCATCACAGGTGGTAGATTGACGGATGGTCACTATTTACCTGACGGATGGTCACTATTTACCGAGAAAGGAAGAGAGGGAGGGAGGAGTTCAATATAAGTGAGGGAGTGTAAGGGTCTCTCTGAGTTTGTGACTTGTGCTTCAATATAAACCTAGGGCCCAAGTTAAGCTGCTGCCTGCAATGTTGTCATCCCATATTGGAACACAGGTTTGAGTCCTAGCTGCTCCATTTCTGAACCCACTTCCTGCTAATGCACCTGGGGAAAGCAGTGATAGATGGCCTAAGTACTTGGGCCCTTCACACCCAGGTGGGAGACCCAGATAGAGTTCGAGGCTCCTGGCTTCTGCCTCCCAACCTGGACTTACACAGTTCCCAGGTTTTGATTGGTTGTTCATATCCACAGGACCTCTGCACGGGCGGAGTCCTTGTTCCAGGGCCCAGAACTGCATAACTTCTTGCTCTCCTTACTCACACTCCCATTGTTGCTTCCCTCCACCCCATCATTGTCTCTCTTGTGTTCCTAGTTTACTGTTCAGATCATTCATATTCCTGTCCAAGCATCACTTCCCCAAGGGAGCCTTCCCTGGTCTTCCAGGTTAAACCACTCTCCTTTACGTGTCTGTGAGACTTCTCCTTTCAGCTGTTTGTAAGTACATGTGTGGTTGTATTGTTATTTATGAATGCTTGCATATAGGGAATAGATTTTTATTCATTGCTAGCTGATATTGGGCATATGCTGGTTACTCAGTAAATTGAATGAATATCATTAAACATTATCTTGTTAGCTTAGCTTCAAGTTTTTTCATTAAGTTATATGTGTGATTTGTAGAAGATAAAATTTAGTAATTGTACTAGTTCCTTATTTTTTTTTCATAATAACCTAAATATCAGAAAATTGTAATATTTGTAGGGACAGGCACAGGGTCCTGGCTCAGATATTGACCACATTTACTTACTTTAGGGCTCAGCTTGGAATCCACCTTCACTAGGATTCTCTTCACTTAGGGCTAGGGTGTGTGTCCCTGGTGTGGCCAGGCTCCCAGTTCATGTGGTCATCACTCATCTACATATTTTTTCACCATTTCTAAGAGATTTCTTTCAAAAAATTTTTTTCACAGAGTTTCCATTTCTAATAATGTGATCCTAGCTGTAGAAAGAAATGTTAGAGTCTTCTATTTGGATTTATTTTTTAAATTGCTTCTCAACTAGGAACAATTAGTTCTATTTGCCTGATTTTAAATATACCTCATATATTGTAACAATAACACTGATTCATAAATGCATGGTAAATTATAAATAATGGGGAAATATTCTCAAAAAGTTTTACTGATGCCATGCCACAGGATCCAAACAATTATGGAGAACTTTGATTTGCTTTTCAGTTCCAGTGCCACGGTTGTTTCCAAAAATTATTTGTAGCTTCCTCTTGATGTCATTTTCAGATTCCTTAAGAAAGGGGTGAGTGAGCTAAGGTTAAACATCCCAAGGTCCCATTCAGCAGTGTGTGTGTGTGTGTGTGTGTTGTTCATGCTTGTGTGAATCATGTGTGCATCTGCTGTTCATGTGTGTGTGTGCTGCAAAGGAGACTGCATGGATTATAGCTAGTGTGTATGTTCAGATTTGGTTCGCATTCACCCCAATGTAGTCCTTTTTGGGAAAACAGATACACTGATTTCAAGATTCATTAGCCAATTACCCATTCAGATGAGTAGTTTGTGATGAACAATTTCCCCCCATTGATTGGCATCCTCTAAATCTTTAGATATAAAACAGCCACTTCATTTATTCTCTGCCTCTGGGGTATGAAGAATGGATGGTCGGTTTCTCATCAGAAAACAGGCACAGATGCTTAGAGTCAGAACAGCCTAATTGGAGTCACCATGCAGCCATTTTCTAAATGCGTGACTCTGGGCAAAATAACCACTGTGAGTTTCACTTATTTTTTTCTCTGGAAACTGGAAATAATATTGATTAATTCACATATATAAGAGCTACATGAATATATGTGAAACATGATTGGCATAATAACAAGTAGACGGTGTTTATAGAACTTTTGGAGTTTTGAATTGCAGAATCCTTTTTCTAGTTTATTAGCAATAATAAAGTCACAGCGGCTGTTTGAGGCCTCACATGGTGGTTATTTTTGTAAATGAGCTTATTCCTTCTCTATAGTAAACCAGTCCAAATGTGGCTATGTGGTTGGCCAGATGAATGGCTAATGGACTTAACTGTTTTTTGAGGTATGACAGCCTCCTAGATTTTTTTTTTTAGGGTACTCCAAAAATCATACATTATTAGATGACTGAGTAGTGTAACAAGGATAGTGCTTCCATTCGTTAGTTGTTTGAATAATTTTGATTTATACAGGTACTATAGGGTTCTAGAGAACAAAAACTCTTGAGAGATGTCATTTTAAGTGTATTTCTGTAGTCTACAAAATGATGGGAGGGCACATAGCATCCATACGGAGATGTTAGCTGACATGGTTCAAAGCATGTTCCTTGATGAAGATAGAGTGCATATATATGCAGTGATGGGTTAAGGAGAACTCCTTGAAGAAACAGATTGGGGGCATTTTAAAGACTCTAACATGCCAGGCTAAGAACTTCACTCAGACTTTATTTGATAGACAGAGGTGATCTGATTAAGATAATGTCTGGAAAGATTATGACTATGAATTGAAGTAAAGAGAGACTGAAAACCAGAAATCAGCTACAAAAATAATGCCAGGGTCCAAGTCCTAAATTAGGGTGATAGTGTAAGGAAAAGAGAAGAAGAATATATGTACATAGATGTTTACAATCAAATTACATAGCTGTTGTATAGTACGGTGGTTTTAGGTAGAGAAGATTTCAAAATTTAAACAAACAAAATCTCTCTATATATAAATGGCAAAAAACCAGTTTCCTCAGCAGTTTGTAAAAAGTTTATTCAAAAGGCAGAGTGACAGAAAAGGAGGGAGGGAGGCAGTGAGGGTTGGAAGTTGGAGGAGGGAAAGAGAGAGGGAGATATGGAGATCAATCTTCCATTAGCTGATTCACTCCCTGAATTCCAGCACCGGTTAAGTCTGGGCCAGACCAAAGCCAGGAATCAGGACTTCATCCTGGTCTCCGATATTAATAGCCCATGACCTTGGGCCATCTTCCACTGCTTTCCCATTTGCATTAGTAGGAATGCTGTATCAGAAGTGAAGTAGCCTGTTGGTCCAAGTGCTTGGGCGCCTGCACCCGCGTGGGTGACCAGGAGGAAGCACCTGGCTCCTGGCTTCGGATTGGCGCAGCGCTGGCTATAGCAGCCATTTGGTGGGGTGAACCAATGGAAGGAAGACCCTTCTTTCTGTCTCTCTCTCTCTCTCCCTGTCTAACTCTGTCAAATTAAAAAAAAAAAAAAAAGGAAGTGAAGTAGTCTGGATTCTGACTGGCACTTTGATATGGGATGCTGGTGGAGCAGAGAGCAGCTGAAGCCCTTGTTCCACAATGCTGGCTCCTCCCTCAGCATTGTGATACCAGTGGCTGTTAGGTGACATTCATAATCTAGACCAGTATGAAGTAGAATCATAAAAAATAACATTAATCTTTGAGAGTTAGCTTTATTCCCTTTATCGTGTTTCTCATTCACTGTGAGCAAGAATGAAAATATGAGTATTCGCTATGCTGGAAGGAATGTCAGAAACTTAGGTGAAGAAACAGGTGGTAGAGAGTCTATGTGACTTGCCCAAGGCTGCCCAGACCCTGGACGAGGAGTCTACTCAGGAGTCTGTGCTAGGGTGCAAAATTTTTCCCCAAATACCCCATGCTGTTTTGTTCCTATTGTCTCCGGGGATAATGAGCACTTTTTAAGATGTATTTTTTTTTTAACCAATGCACACTGTTTATATTTGTTATTTAGAAATATCTCCCTGAAACACACAGAACTATTTACACTCTACACGTGGTGGTTTATCATTTTGCCCTTGTTTGAATGTCTTTATGAAGTACCCACATGTTCAAGGTGCTGTGCTGGGGCCTGTGTCAATACAAGTAAATCCACAAAGACCTGGTCTCCCCTGAGTCTCATGTTTCATCCACTGAGCTTTATGTCCTCAATCACTGGAGTGAATGTTGAAGTATCAGTTTCCCCTTTGGATTTCCCAGTGCGCTTTCAGGTTGTTTTTTTTTTTTTTTACCCCTGTTCTGTGCTCAGTTTTGGCTGTCATTAAAATGAGAAATGAGGGACCAGCATTGTGGTATAGCAGGTTAGGCCACGACCTTGCAGTGCTGGCATCCCATATAGTCTCAGGTTGAGTCCCTACTGCTCCACTTTTGATCCAGGAAAGTAGCAGAGGATGGCTTAAATCCTTGATCCCCTGCACCCATGTGAGAGACCCAGAGGAAGCTCCTGGCTCCTGGCTTCAGCCTGACCCAGCCCTGGCCATTGAGGTCGCTTGGAGAGCGAACAAGCTGATGGAAGATGTCTCTCTTTCTCTGTCTATCTCTATCTCCATCTCTCTATGTCTTTCAAATAAAGACAATAAATCTTAAAATAATTGGAAAGGAAATCCACATGTTGATTGCCTGACAGTTGTGTAAGATACTATATAAGGACATCAATTAGTACTGTAAAATTCTTTGAAGAAGGAGCTGTTGTATATCTTAGCTTTTCAACAAAAAAGGTGAAAATAGACTAGACTAGCAATTGAAAGATGGAGTCGTAATTAGAATTCATGTCCTCTCAGGTTCATAAAATAGGTCTCTCTTCTATTGAGAGGTGAAACCATATTTGCAACATTGGCAACCAAAGCACATTCAGAGAAAAACAGAGGGTATTGAAAGGTCTGAATGGTGGGTCCTATGAAATCAGTTGAAATTTGTGAAGATTAGGAAAGATAACTGAGGTGTTACTTAGTTAAAATTTTGAAGCAACTGGGGCATTATCTTTTTTTAAAGACTTATTTATTTATTTGAAAGTCAGAGTAACTCAGAGAAATATCTTCCATCTACTGGTTCATTCCCTAGATGGCTACAGTGGTTAGGGCTGAGCCAGGCTGAAGCCAGGCCTGAAGCTTCATCTAGGTCTCCCACTTGTGTGGCAAGGGCCCAAATACTTTGGCTATCCTCTGCTGCTTTCTCTAGGCCATTCACCAAGGAAATGTATCTGAAGTGGAGCAGCTGGGACATGAACAGACACCCACATGGGATGCCAGTGTCCTGGCAGCGGCTTTACCCACTACGCCACAATGCCAGCCTGAAGATATTTTCCCTTTAAAGAAGCATCAAGGTTCGATAACTCAGGAAGAATAAAGCAGTTTGACATTGGACGGGCTGATGGCCTTAAAAGGCCCTGTAGATGTCTTGAGGCCATGCATTTTGCACTGCTGCACTGTGGGAGGGTTGCATGAGGATTGTGCTGTAAATGATTCTGAATTCCATTTAAATGAATCTGATACAAAATAACAATATGTAATGTAGATTGACCAGAATTTCTCCACTTGAAGTAAGGATGATAAGAAACTCTCTTCAGGACCGGCGCCGTGGCTCAATAGGCTAATCCTCCACCTTGCGGCGCCGGCACACCGGGTTCTAGTCCCGGTTGGGGCGCCGGATTCTGTCCCGGTTGCCCCTCTTCCAGGCCAGCTCTCTGCTATGGCCAGGGAGTGCAGTGGAGGATGGCCCAGGTGCTTGGGCCCTGCACCCCATGGGAGACCAGGAAAAGCACCTGGCTCCTGGCTCCTGCCAGGATCAGCGCGGTGCGCCGGCTGCAGCGGCGGCCATTGGAGGGTGAACCAACGGCAAAGGAAGACCTTTCTCTCTCTGTCTCTCTCTCACTGTCCACTCTGCCTGTCAAAAAAAAAAAAAAAAAAAAAAAAAAAAAAAAAAAAGAAACTCTCTTCAACGTCTCTGAGGCCCTCTCTGAACTACTATGTGTGCAATAATCTTAATTTGAATACCTGAGGGTCATGGATTTCCAATTTCCATTCCAGTGGAAAGATATTCATTTAGCTTTAATTTGAGCAAGGTCAATTTGTGCTATCGACTCTTGGTTGGCCCATGACTTTTGGAGGAAATCTACACTCAGATTTGAATGTGGACCAAAGACCATCAGCTATCTTGACAGCCAGTCAATCCAGCTCAACTCATTTTTTGCTAAGTCAATCCAATCCTGGCCCCACCTCCCTTGAAAGTTATTGGAGCTGCTGGAGAATCTGCTTAGCTCAATTAAGTGAAATAAAACAAAATGTTGTACCTCAGTGTTTTCTGGACTTTAAGGGTGTATCTTCAAAGATCCTCCTGTGCACAGTGATACTTTCTGACAGTCTTAAGTCTGTGCTCATTGAAGAAGGCTTATTTACAAGGAAATCTACTTATGTTTACAAGCTTGATTATTTTTAATACACTGCTTTTTGAAAATAAAGTAAGGGCAGAAAAGAAGGACAGGTATTAAATAAAGTGCTGCTAGACTTTCATGCTCGAATTATCATGCTCTTTGCCACAGAATGCTTTAGAGGAGACTATTTGCACATTATTTGTGTGATGATCTATGCCATATTGTGGACTCTACTCAATCCAGAGAAATACATGGGAGGCAGCAGTATGTTCGGACAAGTTTTGTACCAGTTGTTGTCCACTGATAGTTTGAATCCTGTAGATAGTCTTGAAATACTAACAAATCAAACAAATGCCATTAATTACTCCTACATCCACCAGGATGAGAATAAACTGGTTAAAAGATCATAGTCTATATAACTATAGATAAATTAGTTAACTTATTGCTTATTATTTTATATAATTATATTATCAATTATTGAAAAAATATGAAGAGTGGAATGTTACATTATATAAGGAGAGTGAAATAAAAAATAAATGATTTCAACTGGCAACATGCAAAAATTGTAACTTTTCAGTTGCACAAGTTACCATGGCATCACCTTTCCTTTTATGTCTGCTGGTGATTTAATTTAGTAGTTTCAGAAATGTGTCTATTGCTGTGATTAAAAATTCTAATAATAGCAATCGATAAAGAAGTTTCCAAGTGCAAGGGTATTCGTTAGAGAACCTGTAAGATTGAGAAGTGATTGACAGCTGAACAGCCCCAGAGTGCCCTTAGAATCCATTCTGTGATGCTGGACATAGATGCTACATCAGCCTCAGGACGTAACCACCTTGCCGTTTTGGTTAACTGCTTGGCTTCATGGATGTAAACAGTCTTGTGCATTAGCTGACTAAGCATGTCACACTCTGGAGCTGCTACACCACCTGATTCAGTGATGGGTTATCTGTGAAGTGAACAGATGTGAACTTTCTGTTAATGTCTTCAACTGAATGTAAACCCTGAAAAGCAAAGCAAGGTACAGACTTCACTAAATGTACTGAAACCATGTAGAAGTGAATGAAAGGCATAGCATTTCCCACTTGAAATGTTCTGTTTATGACGTCCCAATGCCAGTGTGAAATTGCCCTTTCTTCTCTGCTAACACAGAGGCTGACAGCCCAGCATGTCACACACATTATGTTATGTGCAATCAGAGGCTCTTGGAATTGTCCTTCAATGCGGTTTACTGTTTTTTATTTTATTTTATTTTATTTTATTTTATTTTATTTTTGTTTTATAATACAGACTGGTTGTATGGATTTTTTTTTTTTTTTTTTGACAGGCAGAGTAGACAGTGAGAGAGAGAGACAGAGAGAAAGGTCTTCCTTTACCGTTGGTTCATCCTCCAGTGGCCACTGTGGTCAGCGCGCTGCGGCCAGCGCACTGCGCTGATCTGAAGCCAGGAGCCAGGTGCTTCTCCTGGTCTCCCATGGGGTGCAGGGCCCAAGGACTTGGGCCATCCTCCACTGCATTCCCTGGCCACAGCAGAGAGCTGGCCTGGAAGAGGGGCAACCGGGACAGAATCCGGCGCCCCGACCGGGACTAGAACCCCGTGTGCTGGCACTGCAGGCGGAAGATTAGCCTATTGAGCTGTGGCGCCGGCCAGTTTACTGTTAATACATCTTGATTTTCAGAGTGCCATTTTTATTCTCTCTTGAACCCAGGCTTTTTTTTTTTTTTTACACATTTTTACAAGTAGTTATAATACTCATATGCATTTCTCACTGTACTTCTTGGTTCCCATTTCTTTTAAAACATCTTTATTATAGCCTGATTTAATAAAATGTTTTACATTGTTAATAAAAAGATATGAGCACTATCATAAACTATAAATCTTTACAACATGCTTTTATATGTTCAGTAATTTACCTGATGATGTAAAATTGTATGTTTTCCAGAATTTTAAAATTTGAAAGTCTTCTGTGTAACCATTTTGTATTTCTAATATGTTCTAATAATTGCCTTAGAGTCTGGAAGCCAAATGTTCTTAGTGTTTTTCTCTTCCTTCTTCGATTTGAATGCTAAGAACTTGGATGTTTTGAATGAGCTATTTGCCAGCAGATGACGAGTCCTTCCAGATAAATGAGAAGCCAAGTACAGTAAAATATGTGTTTGCTAACCAGCGAAATCTGGAAAAATCACATTTTTGAGATTCCCTAGGCAAAATTTTCAATCTCATAAATGTCAACAGGCTAATGGAAATAATGTCGGGTGAGAATGGCAGAATTAGATTAAGGTTAGGGATTTATTTTGTGTTCTTTTTGCTAATATTTTTTAAAGATCTGTTTATTTACTGAAGAGGCATAGTTACAGAGAGAGGGAGAGACAGAGAGAGGTCTTTCATCTGCTGGTTCACTTCCCAGTTATGAAGCCAGGAGCTTCTTCTGGCTCTCCCACACTGGTGCAGGGGCCCAAGCACTTGGGCCATCTTTCACTGCTTTCCCAGGCCATCAGCAGGGACCTGGATTGGAAGTGGAGCAGTTCTGACTTGAACTGGCACCCATATGGGATGCCAGTGTTGTAGGCAGATGCTTAACCTTCTACAGTGCCACAGCACAGCCCCACTTGTTGCTGATTTTTAAAAAAAGAACGCACAGAGTTTTTACAAATGAAAAGGGTATACCTGTGTAAATCACAGCATTTTCATTCCTTGGCAGACTCTGAGGTAGAAATGGGGAAAAGAGCGGTTAAGATGAATTAACTCTGAGTTGACTGTAACTGATATCCTGTTTTCATAATATACCTCATAACACATTTTTTTTTGTATCAGTGTATTCCAAAGGTTTGTGAGTTATTTAGATCTTGGAACATATTTCCCCATAGAAACAATGTTGTAAATATTGGTACAGTTCCCAGACCCTGCACACAGCTTCTTTAATCCATATGTATCTATGAGACAGTACCAGGGTTAGTTAAGTGCTGGGTCCTAAAGACACATGTGCAGACAGGAGTACAGTGATGGGTATATTTTGTTCCTTTTCTGGAAAGAAAATGATTCAGTAGGAATTTCTGTAAAAAAAAAACTTTTAGTATCTGCCACTTCCTTTTGCTTTTCTGACTCAGCAGTCCGGAGCCTGCTGTGGACCCTTGGTAAATACAGGACGCACATGGACTGGCATCTCACCTGCTCTTTTAAGTGTGCGTCAACAGATTTCTATGTGGTAGGGCATTTTGACCACTTTTATTCCCCTGAAAGGCTTATGATTTGCAGCATTCTAAGTGGCCACATTTTAAGAAAAATTATGCAGTAAAGTGAAAAATATTTATGATGTATGAAAAAAGACAATTAGGTTGAGCCCCAAACTTCTTGATATGCTACTGGAGGGCTCAGAAGGTCTTGGGGCTCTGTTGTGATTTTTAATTATTTTCCCTTTAAAAATGTCTGATTTTGTAATGTCTTTTGAGTTTCTCACAGTAGCACTCATAGTAGTTGTGGCAAGGTAGTTTGGCAAGGAGAGAAAACATCAGAGAGGTACAGAGTAAGCTCTTTGCAATTTGGGGATTGTAATTGACTATTACTTTTCCCTTATCTGCAAAATTATTATTCATAGTTGTAATTTTATGTTTATCTCAGTGGCTTCCTTACTTTTCGTAAAATGTTTCCCCAGTACCCAAAATATATAAGTGAGTAGGGATTGGGTAATTTTCTTTGTTATTAATTCCCCTTTGGTTGTTTTCAGAAGTGCTGAGACAAGTGAGTTAAAGGTATCCCACCCAATGACTGGATCATAAAATAGCTATTTCTTTCTTTAAAAGATTTATTTATTTATTTATTTGAAAGGCAGAGTCTCAGAGAGAGAGGGAGGGGGAGAGAGAGAGAGAGAGGTCTTCCATTCATTGGTTCGCTCCCCCGATGGCCACAATGGCCGGAGCTGCATCAACCTGAAGCCAGGAGCCAGGAGTTTCTTATGGGCCTCCCAAGCCGGTGCAGGGGCCCAAGGACTTGGGCCATCTTCCACTGCTTTCCCAGGCATAGCAGGATCAGAAGTGGAGCAGCTGGGACTTGAACCAATGACCATAAGGGATGCTGGCACCACAGGTGGTGGCTTTACCAGTTATGCCACAGTGCTGGCCCCAGGAGCTGTTTCTTAATAGACAGAATGCTCTGTGTTTCTTTCAACAGGAAGTATATATTCTCTTTAGAAAATTCTTTCTCATATGTTTATATATCCACAATTATGACATTTTATCACTAGTACATCATCTCCAACCATATTTCTAGTGGAGGGGTAACTGCTAACTTTTTTGTGTACTTGGTTCAAAGGCTGACTTTCCTATGAGAGTAGCATTGTGAGATTGTATCCCTTATATGAACATTGTATCTACTGCAGGAAATTGAAAATGAATACCAGTTTTCTTTACCATGTAGTGATTTTCATAACTTATTTTAATGTACAAAATATGAAGTAAAGCTAGACATAGATTTCCAGTGGCAGCTTTGGGTCTTTAATTTTGTTTATATCATTCTTTTTTTTTTTTTTTTTTTTTTAGATCTGTGATGTGATGGTCAGAAATGTGGACTTTCAGGTCCAACAGGGGGAGCCAGTTCCTTATTCTTTTGAGGTTGTTAGGCATTATTGCTGCTGCCCATTTATCAGCGCTAAAATACTTTCTCTGCCTTGATCCTCTGCAGGGCTCCATAACCGATGCCCTTCATTAAAAATGAGGCAATATTTCACACTAATTATCTTTTAGTCAATAATACTAAATTTATTAATCTATTATGATCATGCCTAGGAAACTGAAATAAGGATCATTATTTCTAATTGTGTGATATTTTTATGCAAGGTAAAGGTAATCATACGTATAGCCTTTCACAACAAAAATCAATACAGAAGATGTAGAATATTTTAGTGCTCATAAAAATCTTTTAGGTATAGTATATTGTGATTAGATTAATAAAGATGAGAAATCTGGTTTTTAAGCTAATGGAATTTATATAATAGTTTAAATCACATGACTATTATATGGATTTTTAAAAACTACATGGCTTGCTTTTTTAAAAAGAAAGATACTGAACTAAGGTCATGATATGCCTCTTTGAGGACGGTATTGAATTACTGTGTTGTTTGGGTTTGTGTTCTATTCTCCGTGAAGTTGAGTGTTTTCACTTACTGGATTGTGTAGTGGGCACTTTGTCACAGGATATTCCCAGAGATTATAAAACATTTCAGTCAGATATTTATATTCATATTGAAAAGGAAGCCCTGTTGTGAGGGACATTCACTTGTTTCTGGTTTAGAGTAGGCAAAATTTCGTGATTTCTCTGTTACCATTTTTAAGCCTTAGTTTTCTACCTAGCAATGTATTTATAAATTCTATGTGATAACATGATGAATAATTTTGAAATGTGTCCCATACATGTGGACATGTGCAACACACACACACCCTTTTAAAAATTAATTAATTAGAAAGGAGAAATGACAGATTTTCCACACAGTGGTTTGACCACAATAGCTAGATCTGAAGCAGGCTGCAGCTAGGAGCCAGGAGCTCCATCCTTGTCTCTCACGTGGGTGACAAGGGCTCAACTACTTGGGCTGTCTTCTGCTGACTTGCCAGGCATGTTAGAGTAGCTGTGTCTGCAACAGGCACTCCAATATGGAATGCCAGCAACACAAGCAGGGCTTAATTAACCTGCTGCACCACAGTGCTGGCCACACCTGCTTCTTGTTCTCAACGGCAACACTTTGGTTTTTATTTCTTGAATAGTTAGTGACTAACTTAGTGATCGACACAAATTGTGTCAACAAATGAAAGATCAGTTACTTATTTGACATTTCAAGAGAAATAATCCTCTAGCTTACTGTTTGATTTTAGCAGAAGAGGAAATTTATGAGTTCCTCTGGAACTCTTTTTTTAAAAAAATTTTTACTACAGCTTCATTAGAATATCATTATGTTATCAGGTGCTTAACATACAAATGTGCTCAGTGAATTTGCAGTTTTATTTTTAAACTTCAGTATGTTATAAACCTTTTTTTAAAAAATGTTACGTCATTAATTTGCGTATTCCCTCAATAGTTCTTGCCATAGGGTAAGTACTTCATGAAAGTTGAATGGCTGGTTTTTTACTAGTTGTGGAACCTATATATGTAGGCAGATAAGCTGAAATATGGAAGAACTTTAAAAATTATAAGCATTTTATAATTGTGAATTTATGGATAATGATTATACTGTATATTTATAATCTGGAATATTGACTGTTTTGTATACATCTTTATTATAATCTAAAAAAAGAGAAGAGATAGGCATATTATCTTTTTGAAAGTTTCTGTAGAAAAGGTCTTCTTTTTGTGAAGTTGCAAAAAGTGAATTATGCTTACAGGAATGGCAGAATAGATTCACATTTACGATAATTAAATCTCTGTCAGAGCTAATTGTCCTTTTGTTCTTCATACCTCAGAATGTCTTTATACAAGTGGCCAGGCATTAATGGGCGTGTTAACTGTGTTGGGTACTTCTTAAAGTAGCTAGTTCTAGACTCCCAGCTTTTAATTGAAGTGCTAGATAGTTAAATTCTCATGTTGTGAATTCTAATTCTCTAGAAAAGCTAAGGAAGAAAACTTCAGTGATATCTTTCCCAAATAACATTTCTTTTAAATTGTAACAGTATTTTGATTAATGAGCTATTCATAAGGGGTGATGTATTTCCATTTGTAAATAAGAATAGCGATTTTAAAAACTGTTACAGACCATTTTAGAATAATCCTATCTCTCATGAGAAAAGTTGTCTTGACAACAGTACCATTTATAATTAGAAATGATGAATATTTTATTTCTCGAAGGAAAATTCTCCCTAAGTATGCTAGACAGTGATCGGGCTAAATGTTCATTAGGCTCAATCATTTCTGGTGCAAAAATAACTATCAACTTTTTGGCTCAGGAATAATAAATTTTAGTTTGTAAGGAGAGGATTTCATATGTACTTCCCACTAATATTCTGTGAGATAAAAAATAGAGATAGTGTTGAGCCTATTTTTACAGAAAGAGTACATACTTAATAAGTGGCAAAAATAGAAATAGAGAAATGAAGATTTTGTTTTCTTTTCATCATTTTGCCAAGGGATGGGGGAGCTGAAGCAAGCAGCGAATTTCAGAGCTATGCATTCCACTCACCGTGTGATCTGTAGTCCATGTCCTGGAAGTAGTTTTTTTTCCAAATTTGTAGTGTATTTATTTATTTATTTTACCTAAAAATGGACAATTAGCTAACATTAAAATATCCAAGGGGCCAGTGCTGTGGCTCACTTGGTTAAGCCTCCACCTGCGGTGCCGGGTTCTAGTCCCGGTTGCTCCTCTTCCAGTCCAGCTCTCTGCGGTGGCCCGGGAGGGTAGTGGAGGATGGCCCAAGTGCTTGGGTGCCTGCACCCGCATGGGAGACCAGGAAGAGGCAACTGGCTCCTGGCTTCGGATCGGCACAGCGCCGGCCATGGCGGCCATTTGGGTAGTGAACCAATGGAAGGAAGACCTTTCTCTCTGTCTCTCTCTCTCTCACTGTCTATAACTCTGACAAATAAATTAAAAAAAAAAATCCAATCCAAATCTCTTTCTTTCTTGAGTGTTCATGTTTTATGTAGATGACTATTCAAATCAAAAGGTAGGACCCAAAATTCTTTTTGTGTAATTATTTATTATATTAGTCATAAAACATTTGCTCAGTGCCTACTGTGTGCCAGGCAATGTGGGATATGCAAGTCAAATAACTCAATTCTTATAGAGAGCATGGAAGGACACATCTATACAAGTCAGTGACTAGCTTTATGAGTATTGAAACGGAAATTGTACTGTTGTGTCAGAGTGCAGAGCCATTGCTTCTAGATCCTTCCTGAGAGCTCTGGGAGGAGGTGATACTAGAGGTGTACCAGAAAAAATAAAGGTGTCTTTGTGGAGGAAGGCTATGGTGGGAGCATAACATCCACCATAGGAAATGACATGTGCAATCCAGTGTGGTCAGGGAGCAGGAGGGGAGCAAGTGATTGGGGGATAAGATGGAATGTTAAATGGACCCTGGCTCTAGACAGTGTTAGTGTAATTTTGAAGCAAACATTTATCATCCAATAAGGTCTGTTGCTGCAAATTCTGTGGTTTAGTGAATTATACAATCACTGGTGTCAGATTACATGTGATATGGAGTTTTCATGATATAAATGACATTCTGTCATCAACTATAGGACTCCTTTAAAATCCATTTACTTAATGGAATCTGATAACTACATTATAATTAAAGTTTAATATGAAGCATATTTTATCATTAATTCAAATATTAAACTTTTGAAAACTTCAATGACTATATCCTTGTGGTGATTTTAAAATTAATGTAATGTTACATGGGATACTTGCGTTTTACACTATGTAAGACTGGCTTTAAGACAAGCTCACTGTTTGAATTCTATAGAGTGTGTTTCAAGATTTACAGTGAGTTGGATCCAGAAGCCACTGTCAGTGCCCTTGGAAGTCAACCATTTTGCTTATTACAGTGTACTGAAACAAGAAAGGAATCAAAGTGTAGTGGCCCTACATTTCATTTACTCATGTTCATTTCACTTAATAATCATTTCTTCATTAGCATCTGTTTCTTCCCAGAGAACATTTGAGGTCTTAAATTCAATATGTAGTTACAACTGTGGTGTTTTTATTTTGAAGACAGTGTCTGAAAAATGATACATTTCATAGAAATGAAAGACGCTTCTTTCTCTCTTTGATTTCCTCCTACCTACCAAGCTATGTTAGTAGAAAATAACAAGTTTTATACCATGCACATGATTCCCTCAGCACACAGTCCACTGACGGAATAAACACTCAGCAACCAGGAAGCAGCATCCGTACTAAGTTAATGATGTGACCGTAGCCAGTGTAGGCATCTGTGTGTCCCTCGTTCTGCCTCTGTGGACGGCCTGTAGAGAGGAATTTAGCGTGGATCTAAGGAGAAGCTCACATTTTGGGAGCTGGGGACTGAATGGCAGGAGTAAGATGCAGACCTACTAGGCAGGATGAGTGGTGTGTGGAGGGGGGTGGAAGGAGATGAAGCTAGAATGAAGCGATACAGAGTTTGGATCTCATAAAGTAGGCTGAAAAAAGCATGCCTAATATTTAAGTGGTGCTGTGCCATGTTGAAATCTGTAATTTTGAGAATGGGATTAAAGAAATGGGGCATGTGTTATTTTCCTGTGCAGAATTTTTGTGTGATGGCACAGAAAGTGTTTTGTTCAATGTCTCCCTTCCACACACAGTATGCAGCCATACACTAGAGTGTATTCCTTCAGACTACCCAGTACAGTCTGATTCATGGAGTGTGTGACATTCTAAAGACCCAGGTTGAAGCGTTTTACACACATACACACACGAAAGGATGAAACGAAAGAGGATGAGGTAAAAAGAGAAGTAAAGATTGAACTGTTAAACAATGGAAAAAATAATGGGATGTACTTGAGAAGCATTTCAAAGATGGACTAAAAGATACTTGACTGTCAAGGAACGAGAAGAATTGTGGAAGACTATTAGATTGGTTTCAGTAAACACACCTCCCAGTTTTCCTACCCTGGAGTAGTGACTTTCTTGAATCTGAGCTAGGCTATATGACTGGCATTGGTCATGGAGACATTAACAAGAGAGCAAGCAGCAGGTTCTTAGAAGCTTATTGGGCCGGCGCCGCAGCTCAATAGGCTAATCCTCTGCCTAGCAGTGCCGGCACACCGGGTTCTAGTCCCAGTCGGGGCGCCGCATTCTGTCCCGGTTGCCCCTCTTCCAGGCCAGCTCTCTGCTGTGGCTCAGGTGTGCAGTGGAGGATGGCCCAAGTGTTTGGGCCCTGCACCCACATGGGAGACCAGGAGAAGCACCTGGCTACTGCCTTTGGATCAGCGCGATGCGCTGGCCGCAGGGCACTGGCCGTGGCGGTCATTGGAGGGTTAACCAACGGTAAAGGAAGACCTTTCTCTCTGTCTCTCTCTCTCTCACTGTCTACTCTGCCTGTCAAAAAAAAAAAAAAAAAAAAAAAAAAAGGAGAGCCACAGCCAACACCCACATCCCTATTCGAGACCAGTTCCAATGCCGGGCCATTGTGCATTGTGTAACTCCTAGCCATCCCAGCATCCCACCTATACCGTGTGAAGTATAAAACCCACTCATTCACACTACAGAACTGTAAGATGTAATGAACAGTGGTTGTTTTTATTCATTTTCTAGGTCAGTAATTTTTTGAGTAGCTTATCATGTAACAGTATATAGTTCCAAATGGAGTCAGAAATTATTTTAACAAATATATGCTGAGTTAGTTGGTGGATTGTGGCACTTTCATTTATCTGTGACTAAAAATGTAAGAGACATAGCCATCTAGCTAGTGCACTAGGCAGTAAACTCCTGAAAAGAGAAGTAAATACTTCTTATTGCCCTTTAGACCTTAGCACATACCCAGAAATGTTTGCTAAATGAGGTATTGAAAACTAGGCATTTTCAGGATGATGATGTACCATTTGATCACTGCAGGGTGGAGAACTTTCCAAGTGGCTTTCTCTTTTCCTTTTTTCTTTTGGTTGTTATCTACACCTGTTACCCAACATATCACATCCATAAGAAAGAAAAAAAGCTGGTTTGTTGAATTGGAATTGGTTAGATCACAACTCATAGAGAAAGAAAAGTAAGGTCTGTATCACCTGTTAGAAATCTGTAACTAATGAACAAAATTCTATAGCACAGGATAAGCCAGGTTTATTCTGTAAGTTAAATTTAGTCTAGCCTATCTAGAATTTCATGTATGAGAAATCTCTCCATATTTGGGTAAGAAAATCCAAGTTAATATTGGATAGGGAGGCGAGAGATATGTTTGGGCATTGGTTTTAACTTCCTGTTGAATGGATGTCATTGAGCAGCCCTAAATAAGTTGTGGTGTCTCCCTATGATTGCTTATGTGTGTGCTGTGTTTTCAAGGCTGCATATTCTTTCTTCTAAATTTCACACAATTCTTGGTTCTTTGTTGCTGTGGAAATCTGATTTGAGTAATAAACAAGTCCTTAGACTTGGCCATCCTGTAGTGAAAAAGAGAACAAAAATAAAACAGTGGAATCAGTTAAATGCTGAGATTTGGAAACCTTTTTTTTTTTAACCTTTTGATATTTAAAGCAGCAGGGGGCAGTAGAACATTTTGAGAGCAGAAGGAGGATGGCCCAGTGGAGAGGGACATTGGCATCTCTCAGGAAGTGTTTCTTGTTTTATTTTTTAATACACAGACTAAGTTTGATCATTACTCATATTTCCTATTCTCACAATGACGATCAATAGCCACAAAAAAAGCAACATAAATATTAAAACCTACTGATTTAGGAAAAGAACTTTTGCTCCTTTCTCAACTAAGTAAATAGACTTTGCTAAGTGACCCAAATTAGCAAGCATGAAAATTATAAGCCAGGTAATAAATGAAATGTTGAATTTTTCAATAGATGCTCACATTTCTTTTCCCTGCAATTTGAAGTCTTTAACCCACTGTACTTCCTGATACTTTTTATGTGTTAGCAAGTCAAGTCAAAGCAATCTTCATTCCTATAGCATCTTTTGCTTCTGCCTGGTTCTTTGCTCATATTGTACCTTTTACCTAGGATTCTGTATTCTATACAACAATAATTGCAAGTTGTAATCAGTTATTCAGAAATTTTGAGATTCCAGATGTTGGCGATCACTTCCTGTGTTCCCCCAACCAAAAGCTGTTGCAGCCGGCATTGTATTCCCAAGAGGATCATCCAGGTGCTTTGTTTTAGTGTTCAACATTCTACTTAAAATCATCATTGAAATAAAATTTGTATTTTTCATATAACATTGTCAGCTCCTTAAGTGCATAGATTCATCTGTCAATATACTCCATCATGTCTACCATGGTTTCTTATTTCTGCGAGACATTTTATTAATATTTGTTCAGTCAGTAAGTGCAAGTTACGGTTGTTGAATCTTACCTATGCTTTATGCAGGCATTTAGGAGACAGAGGTGAAACAACAAGAAACTTGGAGTGTATACCGAGAGCATTGGTTCTTTGTGTCAGCGCTCTTTAAATCCTCATAGCAGCTCTTTAAAGTAGGTACTGCTAACGCTCCTGCAGTTGAGGCTGAGGGGCTCACAGGCAGTAACCTGCCCAAGCTCTCTGGCATAGTGTGAAGCAGAGCTGGGATTTAAGACCCGTATGCCTCCCCCACCACCTTGCTCCAGAAAAAACATTTATTATCTACTATGTGCCACACATTGCTTTAGGAGCTATTGATTCTGCATTGAATAAAACACGATCCTGTCTTTGAAAGACTGGCATTCCAGCAGGGAAGAGCTTAGAGTAATTATTATGATTTTGAACAATGAGTGCTTTAAAAATGTCCTGTGGGTACCAGGAGAGGGACCATTAGCTCTGCCTGGTGAGAGCTGTGGATCAGCTGTCAGAAGTGACGGGACCTTGGAGGGTTAGCAGTTCACCAGGTGGAGATGATACAAAGGCCCCTCAGGCCAACGAAAGAGTCCAAGGCCTGACAACTGGATGGCAAAGCCCAGATTATCAGTTTCGTCATCCGAAGGCCGATTTTAGTTCATGTAAATGGTGGGAAGAGAGTGGGAAATGCCATTACCTGATCCTAGTGTTTCTGTAGTGGTCCAAGTTGTTAATAGATAACCCGATGTATTAAATCATAAGAGCAGAGATTTGTAGTTTATGGATTAGATATCAAAGAAATGATTTACATGGATATGGTAAAGTAAGGAAATATATATGAGGAAACGTATTGTAGAAAGCGTGAGTTGGAAGTGAAATAGATGGAAATTTGAATTCCGTGGACACTTTTTATCTGTGTGATCTTAGCTGGTAAATCTGCTCCTCTGAGTTTTGGTGTTAGCCTTTATAAAATGGGGATGTTAACTGCCTCAGAGACTAATGGTGGAAATTAGAGAATTTCCACCCAAAGGAGAGTAGATATTTTGTAAACAAAGTATTTCCTATATGCTTCAGTTTTCTACAATTAAGTATGTTTATAAAAATGTTATGAAACAGTGTTGTAAAGCTGATCTCAAGGAAGCAGAGAACAGAATAGTGGTTGCAGGACCTGGGAAGGGTGTGGGAGAGGAAGGGATGCAGAGAAATGGTGAATGATACAGAGCTGAAGTCAGATGGGAGGAAAGATTGCAGAAGCGCAGTAGAGTAGCTTCGGCTGAGGACAATTAATTGGATATTTCCAAATAGCTTGTAGAGAGGATTTTGAATGTCCTCCAGAGAAATTATAACTGAGGTGATAGCTCCACTAATTACAGTCATCTGACTGTTATACATTGTATACAAGTATTGAGATGTTACATGTTCCCCTGTAAAGAGGTACAACTCCTAGTATCAACTGAAAATAAGAATGTGTTAAAATAAGACTATTTTTCTGTATTCATATATGAAGTAGTGTCAAGTGTCTGGTTATATATACCTACGTACGTATAAACCTATATGTGTGATTTATATAATTTGGAGAAATTTGATGCTATAAGTCATGGAAAGCTTACACATCTTTTCATTTTCTTACATTTAATAGTATGAAATATAAATTATTTTTGGTTTTCTTCATTGCATCCAATTTTAGGGGGCTGGAGAATAAGTCTAAGTTTGTGCCTTTCTTAAGATGTTTTAAGATTGTCATCACATTCATCATTATCATTAATAATTCAAAAGTATAAGTTATGTGTTTCCTGTGGTTTGCAGTTCAGTTTTCTTGGTTTTCAAATATGGACAATTAACAACAGTACTGTGTCTGTTCCTGAAATAATGCTTGCTAAAAATCACGTTCTAGATATTTTTAAATTAAAAGGGTAAACGTTCTTATTCCAGGAATTTATCGTCATTATCTTTTAACCAGCTTTGTTGTTTTACTTGACGTTTTTAAGGTAGGTATGTGAGTGAAACTATGAAGCTTTTCAATTTAGCCTTAGTGAGACAAAAACTTTGTGTACATGCTCACATCCCTACTTTGTTTCCAAATAAGGCAGTCAAACCTCTTCTTGTTAATAACAAAACTTTGTATTTTTTTCTCTTGTTACCATCTGTTTTTGTTTTCTGCAGAGTCCTTTTACATCAATTATTTCCATTTCTCCTATTTTTTAACATAACTTTTTATTAGCTTGTTCCTCTGTAAATATGGCCAGGATTCTCCTACACTTTAAAAAAAGAAAAGAAAACCTAAGCAAAAACAAAAATCTAAGCAGGAAGCAACAACTAAAACCTCCTATCATGAAGTATTTCCCTGTTTAAGACCTCATTTCTTTCTAATCTACAGTTAGACATAGGGGTTCAATTGTGGGTTTGCCAGGGCTTTTAATTCCTGAGTCTACTGTGATAACCTCTTATCTTTGCCACACTGTGGAGACCCTTTCTGCTGGCACTGGTAACCCTCTTTGATCTGGTATCTAGTCCTAGCCTTCATCCGCTGCTTTGGTCAGAATTTACCACCATCTTCCCCTACGTCAGTATTTCCCCTATTTTATTTTTCTTTCCTCTTTCCTCCTTACTCTATTCGTGCTTACTGAACAAACCCACCAGTTTCTCACTTTGAACTATAGCAACAAACTGACCATACTGAAATCTGAATCCCTACCCCTGAACCGTTCAGATGGATCTCTACAACTTGAATGAAGCAGTAGCAATTCAATTCAAACTTAGCCAGCACTGCTTTAATTGGGGGTCTTTATGATGAGAGTGCTCCTTCAATGATTATGAGAAAAAGATGGGAATAAGGATTTTGTTATTTATGGTCCTATAAGGTACAGGGCATGTCCAGGGGAGAGGTAGAGGGAGGTAGGAAGAGAGAGAGACAGACAGACTGATGGGCCACAAATCCTTGTCACACAGTAAATCAGTCCAAATTGATGTCCCCATTATCCAAGTTTGTTTTTTTTTTCAGATTATTCATTTGAAAGGCAGAAGAGAGAGAGAGAGAGAGAGAGCGAGCGAGCCATCTTCCATCTGCTGGTTTACTCCCCAAATGGCCACAATGGCCAGGGCTGTGCCAGGATGAAGCCAAGAGTCAGGAGCTTGTTCCGGGTCTCCCAAATGGGTGCAGGGCCCAAGCACTTGGGCTGTCTTTTCTACTTTCCCAGCTGCACTAGCAGGGAGCTGGAGCAGAGGTAGAGTAGCTGAAACCCAGACTGGGCCTCTGTGGGATGCTGGTGCCACAGCTGGAGGCCTAACCTATGCCACAGTGCTGGCCCCCCTCCAAACAGTAATTGGTGGGTTTACAGCAAGTCGGTGTGAGTTTAAGCGGGTCACACTGTAGGGTCTATGCTTACTGCAGTGGTGGTCATCTTGGTCAGTCATGTGGGTTGAATCTAGTCCCAGATCTGTGTCCTAAAGGGCAGCAGTCACCAGGAGACAGCCGTATGGGGCAGATTCCTGGATAGATCACACTGAGCAGCTGGGAGTAGGTGTAGAGCTGGTAACACTGTGAAGTGTGATAAAGTCTTGTTTCTGATATGAGAAAGATAAACTTTTATTCAGGATAGATGCTGAGGCAAAATGCAATTATAACCACTCACTACAAACACAAAGCAATTTTCTGTGCCCATGTTCTCCTTCATGCCAACCAGGAAGTTACGCCATTCCCTCCACTTTTCTCATGGTCTGTCATCATCTCCCATTACCTTGGACACAAATCTGGCTGTTAGATTTTTCTCTCACCCTGTGCCCAGTGAGTCTTCATCCCCAACAGTTTTGCCTCCTAAGTTTTTCTTGAATCTTAGGTTTCCTTTCATTGCCTGTTTATCCTTGCTCCTCACTGTCCCTCCCCCTCAGTGATTATATTTGTCCAATACGGTCTTGCTGTCTGGAGACATTCTTTTCCTCCAGTGACTTTGCCCATCTGCTGCAAAGCTCTCTGTTCCAAACCTATGCTTCCCTATGTCAATATCATGAAAGTTCCTCCATGCTACTTGGCCTCCTTCACTCATTTAATTTCTAGTCAGTTTCCATCTTCAAAGAAAGGGGATGATGAGTATATTGTTATCTGTATTTTCAGAAGCCTATCACAGTGTATGTTATCCCATAAATCCTTATCCATTCAACTCAGTATTTTATACCAAAAATAATTTCTAAAATTGAGAAGCAGACACACACATACACATACACACACACATACACACACACAGAATGAGAGAGATCGAGCCTGAGAGCCAGCACTGTTATTTTCTGATTCACTCCCCACATGCTCCAACAACTGAGGCTGAAGCCAGGAGCCCAACACTCCATCCAGATCTCCCATGTGGGTGGCAGGGATCCAACTACTTGAGCTGTTGGGTGCTATCTCCTATTGTCTGCAATGTTGGGGAGCAATGACCAGGAAATGGAACCAGAACTTGAATCCAAGTACTCTGATGTGAGATATAGGCATCTTAACTCTATGCACTAAACTGCTGTGCTACCCAAAATACTTTTGATAAAAAAATGAATTTATAAGAAATGTTGGCTGGGTCTGGCATTGTAGCGTAGTGGGTAAAGCCACTGCCTGCAATGTCAGCATGCCGCAAGTCCCTGCTGCTACACTTCCAATCCAGCTCCTTGCTAATGGTGTGGGAGTAGAGTGGAAGGTGTCCCAGGTTGGGGCCTGCCAGCCATGTGGGAGAACTGGAAGAAACTTCTGGATCTTGGCTTCGGCCTGGCCATTATAACCATCTGGGGAGTGAACCAGTAGGTAGAATATTCTCTCTCTCTGTTTTTCCCTCTCTCTATGTAACTCTGACTTTCAAATAAATAAATACATAAATCTTAAAAAATGTTGGAGACAATTAGGAAATGTTCGTGAACTTTAAACTATTCCTATTTTAAAACCATTCTGTTAGAACAAGGTTGCCTCTCACTTATTTATATGTGTAGGTAAATATAGCAGTAATTTTAAAAAATATGGTAAAATAAGGTTAAATTTCCTTACATTGAATTTGATTCTCAGTGTTATAAATTAAAGATGATTTGATCTATGTAAAGATCTTGTGATTTGATTCCTTGTAGTTAGTCATTCTGATTTTTTAAAAATTAAAAGTTAGGGGATGGGTGATGTAGGGCAGTGGTTTCAGCTGCCCCTAGGATTGCCTGCAACATTGTCAGAATACCTGGGTTAGAGTCCCTGTTCACCTTACTGATCCAGCTTCCTGCTCATGTGGCCCCTGGTAGGTAGCAGAGGATAGCTCAAATATGTTTGTGTCTCTGCCACCTCCTTGGGAGACTTGGATGAAGTCCCTGACTTCCCCAGACCAGATGTGGCAGACATTTGGGGGTGTGAACCAGCAGTGATGGAAGGTTTCTCTCAAGCTCTCGCTTTTGCTCTCTTTCTCTATCTTGCTTTGTTCAAATACATTTAAAAAAATAAAATACAGGTTAATTTGGAAACTTACAAAAATTTCACTACAAAAATATTTATTGATTTTTCTCAAACTTATATTGCATGTTGTTACTGGTAGTGAATAGTACAAGTTTGTTTTGCAAGTTGTTTTGTTATGAATAAGAACATTTTACAGTTGGAGAAAATAACCCAACCAGCGATAATAGTTGTATGTAACTACTCTAATTGCTAACAAACCATTCTTCATAGAATGTTTGGTAAATTATACAGAATATTGAGCCTTGACTTCTTGCTAAATTACTTTAATTTTGTTAGAAATATATTCTATTAAGCCACTGTAAATGTGTATCCAGTAAGTTATTTGAATTAGTATTCAGATGGAAACATATTGGGTTTCTGAGGGATTTCAATATTCTATTTCTGTGAACATTGTAGCTTTACAATACAGGGAATGCAATTTGAGTTGTTTGCTGCATTAAGCCATTGGTTATTTTCAGGCATAATGGAAGAATGCTGTTTAGCCACAATGTGGTATTTTCTAAAAGCACATGAAATATTTCATGAGTAAGATTAGCTAAAGAATTTAGTCTCATTTTATGACCATGACAATTTAGGTGTGCAACATGAGAAGTTTGTATTTTCAGGACAGTTTCTCAGAGTGTTATTTTAAAGAAAATGAAACTCTTTCTTTTAGGATCAGATATTGGGTTTCTACTAACTGTGTTAAATATCTGGTTTTAAATTGCAGTATGGACAATTTGGGCTACTCACCTATTTAAGCATTTTAAATTGTGAACCAGAAAGAGTTTAATAATTATAATCTTGTGAAGCTGCCATAAAATGATGATGTGATTATAAATGTTTGCTTTAGTGAAATACTCAGGACTTTATATTCTTAGAATGTGTTGGGCACTTGGTTTCTTGCCACATCCACCCCTCCACCCGCTGTACCCAGTTGTTGGATGGGCCTCCTGGGTTGGAGCGTTGGAGAAGGCCTGACCAGGGAAGGGGTTAGCTCAGTGATGACTGGACCAGGAGGGAGACTGGCACGTTCGCCAGTGAGGCAGGAGGACATCAGCACCTTTTTTCATTCAAAAGGCAAACTCAGGCCAGGAGAGTGGAGTCTAATGTTTCCTGTCACTATTGGATTTTAGACGGCAAATTTGATTTCCTATCAACCCTTGCAGCCTGGGAGATAAATGTCTCTTGTTTTCTTGTGATGATCTTTTAAAAGCAAAAATAGAGAAACAAAGTACCTGGATAATAAATACTTATGCCTCTAGAAAAAGCTCCTGGGACTGTTACGGTGTTAGTCATTACAGCACTTGAGTGAATTTCTAATATTTTGTGAATATTAAAAATTTTGAGGCTGTATATTGTATTTGTTAAGAATACGAAGGTTTCTATCTCAAAGAAGTACAGGTTTGTCGCTCCCCCTCTTCGTGGAGGAACGACACTAAACCCTGCGCTGTTCTTTTGTCTGCTCGGCCCTTCCCGGGTTTGCTGCTGGTTCTTCCCGGGTTGGCTGCCGTCCCTTCCACCTCCGTGGAAGGGCAGTTCCCCCTGCCACTTTCCCCACTTCCGCGGGGGAGTGGCACACCACCAGCCGGCTCTCTCGGGGGCTGCTCAGATGTTATCCGGATGTTCCCCTTAGATGTTCCTGGTGCATGTTGTCTCTCTCCTCCTCTATAGTCCTCTTCCACCAATCCCAGCTCTGCTACCCACACGCCGAGTACGCTGCTCTCCTCCAATCAGGAGCAAGTCCTGCAGTTTATTGGTTGAACTGGAGGCAGCTGCGTAGAAGCTGTTTCCTCCTCTCCCAGCGCCATATTGTGGGAGAGCAGATGCATAGAATAAGTCTTAATTCCAGTAACTTAGTCTAGTCCGAGTTACTCCCCACACAGGTTATTTTAAATTAGCATTTTAAATCTATGTTGACTAAATATTTTTGTATCACTTATGGATTCTTAGTAAATTGTATTTATAGTTGTAAATAAAACATATAACAGAAATAAACTATTACTTACAATGGAGCTTATAGGTAATATTTTCATCTCTCCCTAAGTGGCAAATTTAAAATACATTTTCTTGGTTTTATTAATTATTACTCTGTTCTAATGATGACTTCCATGGAGTTATTTCTATAAGAAATTAGTGATAGTTATTTGATGCTGATATTTCAGTAAAGGAATTATTATTATTTATGCATTTAAAATGCACTTGGCCAACAGTAGCCCTCATCAAAGATTAATGGCTCTCTAAGATTGTTTCTCACATGGAAGGTTGACAAGAAACAATAGAACTCCAGCCTTAACCGAACAATAATGCCACAGGTTTTGAATCGCCACAGCAAACTAAACTATGTGGTAGTTGGGTAGAAGGAATTTCATTTCATAGTGTTGGCCAAGTGATTCCATTATAGGATTGCATTATAGTAGTAAATTGTATCTGTCAACCCCCAAGCATGATAACTGTTAGTATTTTCTCTAGTAGTTCACTATTAATTTCTTTTCTTGCACTTATCAAAGTTTTAATTAAGTGATTTTTATTTTGATAAAACTGTATACTGAAAACAGAAAGTATTAGGTCTGATTATAGAAAAACTTTTATTTTAAAAAATTTTAATAATTAAAATTAAAATTAATATAATCATTAATAAAATTTTATTATTTTAATAAAAATTTTAATATTTTTGCCTGTGGAAGTTTTTTTTACCACTTCTGCTAATTTTAAATATATTGCTAAACTTCTGTAAGCCAATCACTAACAACCTCAGCAATCATTATGAGAAATGGCATTTAAAAAATGAAATGAGAAGGCATTAATAACTGTGCTGCATGAATGAAAATATTTTAGAGTTACGGAAATCAGTCCAATCAGTGATAATCAAATTTTATTCAGGATAAATAAGTAAGTTAAGTCACTTAATATTTTGGATGTTTCATTTTGCAAATTCTTCTCCAAAGAGCAGAGATTTAACTCTCACACACATACACAGACACACCCACAAACTTGGTTAATAGCATTTCTATTTTATTATTTTAGGTGCTATTAAACTTATTTTGACCTGATATACTTTTTTATTTTATTATGAAAGACATGTCTTTGATACATTCTATATGACTGTATTGGAATTTAACATGACTGAGAGATATTTCAGTTCTGTGACCAGGATGGTATTTCCAGATTACTTGTAGGTTTTCAGCTATAAACTGTATTATTAAATGAATCACTTTTTCCTGTTTCTTGTTGCAACATTTGGCTCATTGTAAAAAAAAAATCTTTTGATTGCTTTCTGTCATCTGTTTTTAAATTTGCATTTATCTCCTTTATTGCCTAATTGTCTTAGAGTTCATGTCTCTACAGCTATTTCTGGTGTTACAGAGATAAATATTTTATTTATTGTGACTGAAAATAAAATATCGTTTTTGAAGATCATAAGTTTGTTTCTCAGTACCAAGACAATGGAAGTTGAAAGTTAGGTGATAAACATATTTCCGCCAAACCCAAGTCAGATATATATGTAAATAAGGTTGACATAGCACGAAGTGTCTATCTGTAGTGTGAGAAGCACTTGAATTTACACCCCAGCTGTTGATTTATTGACTGTGTTACCTTGAAAAATTCTCTGAGTCTTGGTTTTCCTCTCTGTGAGGTGTTAAAAGCTGTGTCTGTCTCTCAGGATTAAGTGGAACAATGTTAGAAATTGGTCAGGAGTAGAAACACAAAAGGGGAGCAGAGTTCAAGTAACTTTCCTTCCTCCTAGATATTTTACGGTTTTAGAGGTCAGTTCAGCACATTTATATGTCAATAAACGCTTTGCTAGATATTTACGGGACTCTTACTGTGTGCCAGGCTCTGTCTTAGATTCTAGAGATACATGGTAAAACCCAAGACCCTTGTCCATGGAGAGCCTAGTGTTTTTGAATGTGAGTATTGTCAGCCTTGCTTCAATGTCATTCATATGTGTTTTAAACCATTGCAGCAGTGTTGGCTGTCCTTTTCCTGGCCTACAGTGTGTTCGTATTCTCATGAACTAAAAGAAGACACGAGTAGAACAGGAGAAGAGTTGTTTATTTCTCAAATGAATAGAGGTCTTATGAGTTGATTAAAAAAAGGAAAAAAAAAGCAATATAAAGGAAATTGAGCAAATGATATTAACAGTTCACAAAAGAGGAATTGCAGATGGCCAATAAATTTATGGAAAGTTGCCCAAACTCACTAGTAATCAGGGAAATCCCAATAAAAACAAGGATATCCGGGTTTTTGCTCATAGAATTGGCGAAAAGGAAAACTGTTGACAGTACGCAGTGCTGCTAAAGTTTTTGGAAAAATGAGCACAGCACATTTATAAATAAGGATATCTATTGTAACTTAGTAAAATTTAAAATTAAAAAATATATCCGTCATAAAGGATTTTTACTTTTGTGATCTATCATGTAGAAATACAAGTATCAATATGTAAAATTGTGTCCTTAACAGTATACTTACTAACTTAGTAGTTGAAATAATAAATAGGTGAGAAAAAAGAGACTTGGGAAGTTCTTATGTAAAGGGATGTTTTCAAAACAAAAGCACCAGTACATGAAATTGTGTCTCCGTGGCATAATGCTTTCATTCATGTCTGTGAGAGCATATAACTGGAGAAATCATAAGTGCTTTTCAGTAATGAGACATTTCTATACACATTGGGAATCTGAAGTACCTAGCATTTTGTATGCAAAGAAATGAGTTAGAACTATTAGGATTGACCTAGATGTGTACCCGTTATAACTTGTAAAGTCAGAACGTTAAGTGTACGTGATGAAGTCATCATTATCGAATTTTTGTTTGAAATATTAGACATACATGATTATTTCAGATTTGAACTTTTCTTATTGACTGTATGAAGGGATTTCAAAAGTTCATAGAAAAATGTAGTTAAAAGATGTCTATGTTAGTCCAAATATTTTGAAATCCATGTAATTTTTCATAATATGTATTTCCCATGAACTTTTTGAAGTGTTTTCCACTTCAGTGTGGGAGTCGTTGATTACATAGGAAGGCAAGGCACCTGACCTTGCTCTTTATGACTTGAATTGTTAATGATTGTCATGTTTTACATTGTTGAAGCAAAACAGAAAATTAAAATTTTAAACTATTAAAAATGATCTCTTCTGGATTGCTTCAGTGTATTTCTTATCCATGTGGGGCCAGTACAAAGATCTACTGTAATGCTTTACATTATGGTAGGTGTTTAGTGAATATCTCAGTCATTCATCTGTTGAAATATATTGAAAATTCTATATCCAAGAGCTCTGAACAAACATACCTGCAAACACAGAGCTGCACTTGTAATCCGTGATGCACTGGCTTGTATAGCTGGAATAAGCTTTTTACTAGTGATACTTACGATACTTTTTTTTTTTTTTTTTTTTTTGACAGGCAGAGTGGATAGTGAGAGAGAGAGACAGAGAGAAAGGTCTTCCTTTGCCGTTGGTTCACCCTCCAATGGCTGCCACGGTAGGCGCGCTGCAGCTGGCGCACCGCACTGATCCGAAGGCAGGAGCCAGGTGCTTCTCCTGGTCTCCCATGGGGTGCAGGGCCCAAGCACCTGGGCCATCCTCCACTGCACTCCCTGGCCACAGCAGAGAGCTGGCCTGGAAGAGGGGCAACCGGGACAGAATCCGGCACCCCAACTGGGACTAGAACCCGGTGTGCTGGCGCCGCTAGGCGGAGGATTAGCCTAGTGAGCCGCGGCGCCGGCCGATACTTACAATACTTTAAGGGAAATTACATGCAAGGTACTTTTATCCGTGAAGGATGATCCTTTTTTTTTGGACTTTTATTTTGGGAGTAGGTGTGGGCCAGCCAACAAGTCACCTGTCTCTGGCTTATTCCTAATCTCCAAAAATGTGGGCTGGGCAAAGCATAGAGAACATTAGGCATTCGTTCATGTAGTTGCTCCAAGGTTTATTGCCTGCTAAGCCTTACAGGGGGAACAAAGATTTATTCACGGGTCTTTCACCTACAAGGAGTTTACAGTTCTGCAGGGTATAAACGTGTCGTCAATTCCATATCACTTAATTCTTTCTGTTTATAGATTAAGGTTTTATTACATACTCATCAACTTTTACACAAAAATCAAAACTTCTTCATTATTAACCTTTAAGTGCATCCTCAGGGAAGGACACAAGGGCGTGGTCCAACTGGGGAAAACAGATGTGTAAACATATGATAGCCAAGATGTAGAAAACTCTTTGGATATAATATGAAAGTGGCTAGCTTGGACATTATACTTGTTGTGTTCTGGTATGTTCTGATTTCTGATTCTAGGTCAGAAAGTTTCAGTTAAATTAACCTGCTGAAAACACTTCCATCCAGTAAAACCTTGATCTTTTTAGCCCAGAACTTAAGCAGGAAAAAGTATTCTGATTGATTCTTACTCTGAGGAGTCTCTTTGTAAAGGAATTGAGTTTTCACAGCTTTAACTGTTTTTTTTTCTATAGATGGCTTCCATTGCTATATTATGTGTTTTTAATTTTTGTGAATATTATGGTAGCATTATTCTTTTATTTATGGTAAGACACGAGTCATTGTTATCTCTCAGGATATTTACTTTCTTGTAATTCATTGTTCTGGATTGATTGTGAGCTAGAAAAGCAGATAACTGAGTTTGTAGAATTATGTTTAGAACAAATTAAATAGATCGGGGAGGAAGGCCTGTGGCATTTTCTTATGTGTAAAACACGTAGTCTTGGTGGAAGAACTGTGTGAAACACTTGGACTTCTTGGAAGCCTTGTTTTTTTCCTGTTGTTTGTTTTACTTGCTAATTCTTAGCCATGTCCAAAGAGTCAAAGGTTTCACATGATTTGTTCCTGCATACCTGACGTAAAATAGGAGAGTGTAATACCCTGTTGAGCTCATTAAGGCACTATAGTTCTTAAGGTTATTTTTTTCCACTTAATGTATCACACTGTATTAATGATGACACAGTATATTTAGTTAATTTACTTATGCTGAAAAGATGCTTCATTATTGAACTCAAATTTAATTTTAAAATGATCTAAAAGGCTTTAATTTCATATTTTATGGGCAGTGTCAAAGAATCCAACCTCTAATTAAGAATTATAGTGAGAATCCTAACATAACAAAATTTGTAGGTAATTTTTTAAAAGAACTTTGAATTAACATCTCTAGTTATTAGTACTGTGGTAACTGGAAGTGTATGAGCTACAATTTCAGTGAGACATGAGTTTGAATCATTTCTCCTTTATTAGGTTGTCCAAAGTGAATATTCTGACCTCTGTGGCCTCAGTTTCTGCATTTGTAAAATGAGATATCAACACCACACTTCTATGTTTGTTGTGGGAAATATGAGATAATACTCATCAAGTGCTTCCATCATTGTCCTCAGGCCTATTCTTGTCAATAACCAATATTTTGACATTGGGTTATCACATACCAGAATGGTTTGTGATGCATTAGTCATGCAAAGGATAAACTAAGACACTGGTAGCAGGAATGTATATTTCAAAATCATTCGTTTTATTCTCAGTAGATGATAAAAAGAACGAATGGTGAGACAATTGTACAGAATCTCCATCTGTGTGTTGTGACTGATTCTTATCAAATGGGAAAGAAATTTAAATAAAGAATTCCCTTTGAATTTCTTGCAATATAGAAGAAGCATTTTCCAAAATTCCGGTATGTTTTAATTTAATGATGTGCCCTTTGGGGAAGTGGTTCATTTTTGGCGCATTCATCATGGCTCTAAAACTGTGAGTTTGGTTGAAAAGCATGTAGTGCTCGCCTTGTTCTTACATCAGAAGAATTTTTTCTTTTGTCCATTTTATGCTTGTTTCCAAAGGCTTAAAATGAAAGCTTTGTTTCTGCAATAATGGCTTAGTGTAGGCTTACATTGTTGATCTCCTCAGTAGATGGGATGTAATCCACTTTGGTAATGTGAATTTTTAAACAATCATAGGCCTTTGCCATTAACCCTTCTCTATTAATGATAATACTCTACAAAAACTACAAAGGAACTTGGGTCTAGCTTAACCTTAGACTTGGAGCGCACTTAGCTGAATTTGCATTTCTTATTTTAGCAGCAGTGAATTGCTGAGCATATGTTTAACTTCATCAATACCAAAAGTAGAATAGGTGATTGTGAAACTAATGTTCAAGTGCAAGCATTGAAACACAAACACGGGAAACCAGAAGAAAATAATGATGAAACGAATCGAGAGTGCTTTCCAGTCCAAAATTCCCCTTCAAGGGGCTTTGGCTGCTGTTGCTTTTTGCAATATTTTTTAACTTGACCTGTTGCTTTGCTTAGTTCATTGTAGTGCAAATGTCTCAGATAAAGCTGTACATGAGTCATTTTCCCCCCCCTCAGTTCAGGCTACTTGGATAATAGCTCACTTTGAACACAAGCATGGGAACCTATTGAATGTTTCCTGCATAAAGACTGCAGAGCTTTGCTCCGCAGCCTGACATGTTTCTTTCGGACAGAGAAATGGTAAATTAGCTAAGAGTAATTTTATTCCATGACATATTTCCAAACTAGCTTTGAGAACACATTTCCACTTAGTATTTGGATTTCACTTTGGGGCCTTAGAAAAGGTTTCCTGCATTTGGTTAAGTAATATATATGGCGGTTGGCTAAGTTAAGATGTTCTTTAGGGATTTGTAGATTTTTAAAGCTTTACCTAAAGTAGAGAGGACTTTACCGCATTTCGTATTGAAGCTGCAGTACTGTATGCCTTCAGGGCTGTGGATTTAATAAACAAAAGATCTGTCACCAAGCTTGGTTCACAGTAGGGGGTAGATGTAATTATATACTTTAAAGGGGAGAAGACTGTTGTTATTATTTTACATTTATTGAGTGCCAACATTTTGCAATGTGCTGTACCTAACATAGAATTAGACACAGTCCTTGCCCAGTGGACTATTTAAATTAGACACAATCTAAATATTTCTCTTAAGTAGTTCCTGTGTTTTCAAATTTGTTACACAATGCATTGTAGGAGTGCAGAAGTATTATTGTACTTGCAAATGTTTGAAACTATAAAGGCTTTCCAAGACAGGTGGTAAAATAAGATGTGATTATTAGACAATAAAATTGCTTGCATTTTTCAAGTCTTTTTAACAGTTATTATAAATCTCTCTTGAAATGAGAAGCAAGAGAGATACTGAATTTGGAAAGTGATAGACAAATCATTTTGATTTTTACTTTGGAAAAAAAATTGCAGTTCAGCAATAATGTTGTCCTTGTTAGCTTAACTAGGTTTGAACTTACATCTATTTTGAGATTTTTAATTAATTCTAGTCTGTAATCTCATGAGAGTCAGTATTGCATTGTCTAGCATTATGCATTGTACCTAATGGATACTCACTAAAAATTATTGAAAAACTGAATGAAGTGAGTTTGAAATGAATTTCTTCATTTTCTCAGAACTCTGTTTAGGACTTTATAGTCTGAGGGGAGAGTGCTCTATTGGCTTTGGGCCAGCACTAATGAAACAAACAAAAAACTCCCCAAATTCCCAAAGCCTACAACCTCCCTGGGAATACCTTTGAAGAGCCCTGATTTGCAGTGTCTCTTTCTGATGAAGATGTTTCTTGTCTCTCAGCAAGACCTAGGCATGGCAACCCAACAGATCTTCAAGAACTGTGAGAGTCCTTAGAGCTCTGTTGATTCCCACCAGTGATCAAAGGCCCTTTTCACACAAGATGCCTAGTTTCAGGGGATGTAGTCACTGAACACTGTGGTTAGCTTACTGGTCTGTTGCGGAGACACATGAAATTCCTATGAGCTGTAACATGAGTCAGGCTGGTGTTGGGGAAATGTGCAGACAAACATAGAAGAATGCATATATTTATGTATTTGTCTTGTATATCATGCCTACTTCCAGCATGTTTATTCAATCCCTCTTAGAGATAATAGTTGTACTAAACATTTGAAATTAGTGTATAAGTTAATCTAAGCTATTAGATAGTACTTTGAACATAATTTGTCATTACTATAGATAATAAACTATTTTACAGTGATACAGGCAAATGCAAATATTACAAACATCTTTTGCAGATGCACTTATTTTTTTAAAGATTTATTTATTATTCAAAAGGCAGAGTTACAGAGAGGCAGAGGCAGAGGTAGAGAGAGAGAGGTCTTCCATCCGCTAATTCACTGCCCAAATGGCCGCAACAGCCAGAGCTGGGCTGATCCGAAGCCAGGAGCCAGGAGCCTCTTCTGGGTCTCCCATGCAGGTGCAGAGGCCCAAGGATTTGGGCCATCCTCTACTGCTTTTCCAGGCCATAGCAGAGAGCTGGATCAGAAGAGGAGCAGCCGGGACTCAAACCATCACCCATATGGGATGCCGGCACTGCAGGCGGTGGCTTTACCTGCTACGATATTGTGCTGGCCCCCTTATTTTAATTTCAAACACAAAATATTGCTCTTTAAAAGCAGTTTGATGAGAAGTTATCATTTGGATCTGTCTGGAATGTAGATGTAAAACTTAGGGGGCAGTGATGGTCATTTTCTTTCCTAGCACACCAGCTACCTGCTCCCACATGACAGACTTACCTCTGCTCTTACTGCTCCCCATGGCACTGTCCTTCCTCTGCTGCCAATCCCCTCCTGCCCTAAGCTGCCTCGGCTTCAGCTGAACCCTAATTCTTGTCCACTGAAGCCTGAACTTTTTACTCTCAGCAGTGGTCTCACTTTCTGCTTTGGTGAGCATCTGGCCTAATTTCCTGAAATATTTCTTCTATTTCCCTCAAAATATTATGTTAAGCCAGTTCCTCCTCTTCCTGTCCCGTTTCAGAATATAACGAATTTTTACAACCCTCTAAAAACCAGTGATTGCCTCTCGCCCACAGAGTTGTTACTCTTTCTCCTGTTTTCACATCCTCAGTGTTTCTGTTTCTGCTTTCTCTTCTCCCCTTTGCTCTTCAGATTCCCTTGATGCAGGAGGTCTTCCACTCACTCAGCACATCCTCACCGCCCCCCACCCTGTCTCTTGTCTGAGATCATGTTCCAGAAATTCACGGTCATCTTAGTTTTCTAGGTCTGATGATTCCTTAGACTAATTAGCCCTGCTCATCATCCCCTACTCCCTTTCCTCATCCCTGGTTTGTAAGCAGATGGAAGGATTTCCCTTGACTGTTGTGAGCTCCCTGCAATCCTTTTTCCACTTTTGTGAATGGCATGTAGTCTTCTAAAGTCAGATAGTACCCATAGACATACAGCTGTGCCTCACTCTAGCACATATCACGTACTGATAACTTTGTGTTAGAGGTGTCCATATCCAACTGTATCCATACCCATCCGTGTCCATATCCCTCATTTCAGTGTCCACCCATGTCCACATCTGCGTGTTTCCATATCTGCGGGTGTTCCTGCCCTCCCTTGGCCATATCTGTCTGTGTCCATACCTACCTGCGTCTGTACCCATCTATGTCTGTATCCGTGTGTCCGTATGTGTCTGGGTCCACATCCTCCCATGCCCATATTTCCATCCACCTGTGTCCATGTCTGTCTGTTTCCATGTCCACTTGTGTGCGTTTTCACCTGTGTCCCCATCTTTTACCTCACTCAGCCGTGTAAAAGCTAAACATAACTAACCTCTCCTCCAAACCAACATCGTCTCTTGGTTTTCTTGTTCCTGGTAATGGTCCTAAAATTATCCCGAGAAGCCAAGGCTGAAAACCTCTCCCTCATTGTCCAATGTCTGATTTTCCCACCACTTTTTCTTTCATATTTGTCACTCTCCTTGCTTATTCCATGCTTGGCCCTCACTGCCTCTTAACTTCTTATAATGGCAGAAAACCCCTAGATGGCCACACTATTTATAGTCTATGTAGAGAATGAGGAGCCATCAGTTCCACAAAGGGACACTCGGTCCCGTGACCAGCATCTGATCCCATGATCAGGAGGTGTGCTCCCTGACTTCAGATCCCAACTAGGCTGCACAGAGGAGTGACCTTTCTGAGAGAATCAAGGAGAGAAGATTCATGAAGCATGAAGTGTGCAGAAGGCAGGTGTTTCTGCTGGTGCCACCTTATTTTGGGCCTTTCTGTCTCATACCCTGATTATTCTATGAATCTTGTTTGTTTTGTTTTTACTTTCCTCCTGGAAGTCATTACCAAATCAATCTTTCTGAAGTGTGATTTGATCATGGCACTCCTGTTAGAACTTGATCAAGTGGGTCCATCCTTCTGGAAGGACAATAATTCTCAAGCCTGGCCCCTGTATCAACCATGTGAGCATTATCTGTGGATTGTCAGAAATGCAAATTATCAGGCTCCATCTCACCCCTGCTGAGTGGCACTCTTGGGGATAGGGCCCCTCAGTCTGCGTTTTAGCAAGCCAGGTGATTCTGATGCATTCATTGTAGCTGACAACCAGTGCTTGAGCCAGGAGAGCGCCAAACGTTAGCTGGGCTCTCAGCATCCCCCGCAGAATGGGCCAGCCAGATTCCAGACTTGCATTTCCTGCTGTCTGCTCTCCCCAGAAACTCTGTTTCATAGTTTAGCCCTTTGTGATTACAGGGTTTATTGTGTCTACCATGTTGCCCATCCTTTTCAGTTACTCGTTATTTTAATCCAAGCATTTCTTTGCAGTCTATCTCTCATTTCCATGCAACTCCTCTGAAATAAAATCATGTAGTGTTTGATAACTGTGATACTACTTCTTTAAGAGTGGTCATGCATTATTCTGTTTAGTCATTGCCCCAAAATAAGCTCTAGGAAAAGAAAGTCAATGTCTAAGGTCCATTTAAGCCCCATTTCAATTCCCCACAGTGTCTGGCACAGGGCTTTTTCATAGTTTTTCATGATGAATTTTCAGGACTACACAGACTAATGGTATTGAACATTCAGGGCTCTTTATTACCCCTTGTCAATATAGCTTCACCTTCTAACCACAGATCTTAGGGATACTGTGTTTGTAAAAGGAGTCTTCTCCCTCACTGGGTAAGTGCTTTAAGTACCATTTTAAGGGTGCTTCAAAGTTTGCAAATGTACCTTTGTAGAAATGCATCATTAGATCCTCATTACAAAAAAAAAAAAAAAAACTGTGATGTAAGTGATTTTGTTATTCCATTTTGCAGGTAAAAGAATTAAAAGTCATCAGTTTGAAATGCTGTTCTCTAAGCAAGAGTGGAAAGACTATGGGGATTAGGGTAGAACTCTCATATGCAGGCACAGATTTAAGTTCTTCATGTAGAAGATTTCAGCTCAGAAATGCAATGTGACCTTGGATTTCCAGAGTACTTTTTCCATGTCAAGATCTTAATAGGTTACTTTCCAGGCAAGGCCAATCCAGCCTTTTTCAGTTAAAGATAGTTTAAGACAATAATGTACATGGAGAAAGGAATGGGTCTTGGTTTTGGATGAAGATGTTAACATTTAAAGGAATGGAAACAATTATCAGAATAAATGCTTGCATGTACATACATGCAAACTTAAAATTAATAAAAAATGAGAGCTTCAGCCTTATAAATTGAACAATAAACTGGACACAAAACACTTTTTTGTTTCAAATTAAGGCAAATATAGTACACATGTATGCCAGCCTAAATCTTAGCTTTATTTCTGAGTTTTTTTGCAAGGGAAATGAGGAGAGAAGAATCCAGCATGGAGCAGATACAAAATGTGAGTTTAACAAAATGGAGCTTGCTTTTAGTCTGTGATGGATATTCCACTCCAGTTTGTTTAGCTGTGGATTATAATTAGGAATGAAAGGCATATCTGGCTAGGCAGAATCTAAGAATATGTACTGAAAAAAATGGGTGGGTGGATAGAAACTTCTGTAGGCTAAATTAAGTTGTAACGTTTGAAGTCTTACCATAAGATAGTTTGATAAATAGTTTGCACTGTTTGTTGCTCATAGAATGTGTTAAATTTGTACATACTGAATCATTCAATTTATATCTAAAATAGTATCTTTAATTTTGGAAGTTCTTAACATGGCCCTGAAAGCACTTAGGGAAACTCTAGTTAACAACTAAGGCTTTGCAAAGCAAAAGTATTAAACAAAGAGGGGAAGAAATAATAAGATTGTGAACAGTTGTGGGGGATAATGAAAAGCAAGTCAAGAACATAAGGGCAATGAAACAGAACTTGCTAAAAATATCTAAGGTTGACTAGTCATCACAGCATAAGCAAAGACCAAACAATGTGTCACACTTGAGGTTCCTGAAAGAAAAACTTTGGAATCACCTGGAATAGAATCTCTGGAGTTCCCTGGAGTTGAAACTCTGGGGTCCCCTGGAGTAGATTCTCTGGAGTCACCGTTAAGGCATCACTACCCTGGCTTTTCAATGTCTCAGACCCCTGTGCACTGAGGCAGTGTAGATAAGTGAAAGTGTTGCATTAGGAGGTACTGCTTGCCTCCCCAGGTCTTTTCCCGGTTCTCGTTGCCACTGATGTTAGAGCAGAGCAAGTGGTTGTGGGGATATGCTTGTTAGAAGTTCCCTTAAAATAACAGAATAATGTAACCAAAGGTAGGAAACTGTAAGGCCTCAATAATCCTTGAAAATAGGATCAGGAATTAAAAGCTGTAGGAAATTAGGCAGCTTTTTCCTCGACTCTCTACTCCTCTCCAACTGTCCCTCGTCTGTTCCCTCTCTAAGCTACTGTCCTCTCCCACTTCCCTCACCTCTCCATCCCTTTCCTTTCTCTGCTCCTCATTATGCCCATCTTATCTTTAACCACATAGCAGAGAGGCAGTTGTGTTCTGTTCAAGAGAACAGCCCAAACTGAGGAAGAGTGTCTCAGAATGATCCTCTTGGAAGAAGCATCTTATAGGACAGCTGTCAGCAGATGGTGAATGCTGGTCCAATCCAGTGTGGCCAATGATGTGGGGCCATGAAAGACAAATTACTCCTATATGTCGGAGAAGGAAGGGGTAAGGTGGGATAGATTGCAAACAAACAGGTGAAGGAAGGAAGAAAGGAAATAAAGAAAACAAATTGCCAGTTTGGCCTCAGCAAATGTCCTGAAGAGTATCTACTACACCTTCCATTCTTCCTAATTTTTGCATCTGGTAAAAATGGAGCATATCTATAGCCTGTGCATTCACATAAGTATAATCAGAAATTTTGTCCTCAGCTTTATCAAGGTTTGTATTGAAAACAGCACTAAAGAAAACAATTGTTTGCATGATCTTTCCATAATGGATACAATTAATTCTTTTAGAATCTTTTTGTCATTACTAAAATGTACCATACCTACTTTATTTATCTTTTTAAAAATTTTTTAAATATTTTATTTATTTATTTGAGAGGGAGAGTCACAGAGAGTGATAGGAAGAGACAGAGAGAAAGGTCTTCCATCCATTGGTTCACTCCCCAAATGGCCAGGAGCTTCCTGCAGGTCTCCCACGCGGGTGCCGTCTTCCACTGCTTTCCCAGGCCATACCAGAGAGCTGGATCGGAAGAGGAGCAGCCAGGACTAGAACCAGCGCCCATATGGGATTAACCTGTACCACAGCACTGGCCCCTAACTTATTTGTCTTAAAGTGCTGTCTTTACATAAGCATGACCAAATATTTTGCCCTAAGCTTCAGCAAAATTTGTTTTAAGAAATATCCCTAGCTAGAATACTTGACTTTTGTAATTTCTGTATAGATGATATTTCTGCTGCTGAGCCTTTCATTTAAATATAAATGCAACAAATTCCTCTTTGAGTTCAAAAAGAGGAAAGAATGCTCTTGACGATCTAGTTTTTTTCCTTATATTTGACTATGATATTACACATAAATATTTGCTCCATGATATAATAAGGAAATGAAAGAAATGTATCTTGTTTAACTCTTCTTTTGATTGCCAGAAATGTATTGCTCAGTTTTGTGTTGAAAAGTATTGGCTTTTCTTCGTTATGTGTTCCTCATAGATTCTTGCACCCTTTCATTAACCATTTAATGCTCTATCTTTTCCTACCAAGTTCTGTTTGGGAAATAATTAGACTGTAAACAGCATGAGGGTAAACTGCATAATTAGACATTTACAATTGCAAAGATAATTCAATTTTAAAGATGATTCAATCTGCCAGTGAAAGTATTAGATGTCTGTCTGTATACATTTAATTTTTGTTTTCACATAGCCCTTCTCAGTGTTGCTTGTTTGTTGCTGCTGTTGTTTTCCTTATCATCAAACCATTTCTCTCTGCCCCCCAATAATGGCTCACTTTGACTTAGTTTACCAAACTGATATTCTGAAGGATATTTAACTTTCCCAGCTCCTATTGTAGAACCCTCATTTTCCCAATTGTGGCAACTCCAGGTATGGATTTCTGTACTCCAGAAAGCAAGCATAGCTACCCATCTTTCTTGTTTCAGTCTTTGAGCTTTTATTCCTCTGGGCTTCTTTGCATATGCAAGCATTTTTTTTTCTTTTACTTTTCAACTATTCTACTTTGTCTTGTCTTTCAAAACCTGGCTTAAGTCTAACCTCTTTTGGTAAGGCTTACTTAATGAACTCTAAGTGACTCTTAGTCTGTGTCTCCTTGGAATTATCTACTCAGTTTTTACTCTGTTAATTTGCCCTTATTTGTATGACATGTTGAAAGCATTCTGAAAGCATTCTGAAGCTTTTTTTTTTTTTTTTTGAGTATGTGAATGAGTTCTGGCTCTCTCATAGAAAATTTGATCATTGTGTCTTAGATTGTATCTCCTTTGTGTTTTATATTCTTCTCATGTCACACAGTTCAAAGTTCTATGGAATGAAGGAATGCTTATTAAATGATGTTGGATTCTAGACTCTCAGATTAAATCATAGAATGTTGATTATATTTGCCTTAAAAACCATTTTATTAGGAAATAGCATGAGAACTGTTTCCAGAAAAATCTGAATTTTGTATTAAAATGGTGAAACAGCTTCTGAGATAGTTATACATTCAACCACCCCACACAGCTAGTTTCTTTGTTTGGCCTCCTATTATTCATATTCTTTGCAGATCGATTGAAGCATATGGCTTTAATTATCAAGTATATGCTGAGGACCTGCAGAGCTGTAGCTTTTTCCTGACAGCAACATTTGCCAGATTATTTTATTGTATTATGACATTAAACATGGACCAGCAGAGGTCTAGCTAATTGGGAATGATACCTTTTCCCCTCTAACTGCTTGTTTATTTTCCAGGAAGCTAATTTAGTTTGGTATAAAATGAAACCTCATAATCCAGTATAAATGAGTATGGTCATATAATACCCAAAGCTAGGCTGGGAGGGAAGTTTTATAAATAAATAACTAAAAATTCTGGAAAATATTTTAAAAATGAATAAATACAACTTCATTGCCTTTATTCACTACTTACTACTTACTGGAAATAACACTGGATGCTTGCTTTTTCTTTCTTTTTCTAATGAATTGGCAAACATTATTTGTAATTAATGCATTAATTTTTCATAGATGAAGACTTGCTAAAGAGCTTTAAAATGAAAATCAATTTATTTTATTTCACTGGAAAATAGGCAAAACTCTTATGCTTAAATAATGTATTAAAAACTTTTTATAACTCAAATTTAAATAATAAATACACCAAATGTAATTTAAACTTACTACATATTGAAACATTAGAACTATTTAAAATCATGCAGCATTGTCACCATTTAGCATCATCCAACTCATTTGAATTGTAGCACTCTGTTTCCTCTCAAAGCAAAACCTGTGTGATCTGTTATGTGTATGTTGAAGTTTTTAAATGAGCAATAGATTGAAAGATGTTTCCAAAATTGGACTTTGAGTTTTGATTTTATGGTCATATATTAGTTTTGTGAAAAATCTGGAATATGATGCCTTTTGCTTTTGAAATAGTCCACATCATGGAGTTATATAACTGGAGAGCCATGGGCATATCACAGAGTACAGTTGACAGCAAATGTGTTCTAAGGAAATGAAAGGTTTCATGGAACTACCCTGGGCATTTAAAAGAGGAATGTTGTCCAACTGGGCTGCCCATTTCAGTGATTTAAATTATTTCACTGGAAATAATTTGTAAACAAATTTGTAAACAAATGTTGAACATCACTGAGTCCAATAACTTCTTCTGTGCATGAAATAATAAGGCAAGTGAAGTAAGTAATATGAAGAGCACATAAAAATATTTTGCCAGTGCTTGAATTTGAACCCAGTGGTTGTGGCCATCTGGGAAGTAAACCAACTGATGAAAGATCTATCTATTTCTTTTCTGTTTCTCCTTCTGTCTCTGTAACTCTTTCAAATAAATAAATAAATCTTAGAGGGAGAGATTATAGACAAAGGTACTGATTGACTCATAATGCTGTTACCTAATCAAGTTACAGTAGGTGGAGGATAGGATAGAATGCAGACAACCGGACATACTGAGTCCCAGAAATCTTCAGCTGTAGATGGCCAAGAAACAGGATAGATTAGCATTCAGTGAGAAGATGAGACTGGAGATATTCACTTATTTTTTCACTCTGCAAATATTATTGAGTGTCAGCTGTGCCTCAGGCATGGTAATTGGCACTATTTTAGGGAAGGAAATACAGAGATAGAAAGACACGGACTATTTCTTCAAGAAATTTACAGTCCATCAAGGGGACAGACATATAAATAAATCCTGTAATGATTAAGAATTATATAACATGGGGCCGGTGCTGTGGTGCAGCGGGTTAACACCCTTGCCTGGGGTGCCAGCATCCAATATTGGCACCGGTTCGAGTCCCGGTTGCTCCTCTACCGATCTAGCTCTCTGCTGTGGCTTGGGATAGCAGTAAAAGATGGCCCAACTCCTTGGGCCCCTGCATCCACATGGGAGACCCAGAAGAAGCTCCTGGCTCCTGGCTTCAGATTAGCACAGCTCCGGCCGTTGTGGCCAGCTGGGGAGTAAACCAGAGGATGGAAGACCTCTCTCTCTTTCTCTACCTCTCTCTGTAACTCTGTCTTTCAAATAAATAAAATAAATCTTTAAAAAAATTTATATAACAAGCAATTATTTAATATAAGGTATAATTAAAATCTACAATGTATAATGTTATAATAATTACAATTTTCAATTTAAAAATACATTGCGTTGTTAAAGAAAAATGCTTTAATGAGGATATTTGCTAAGAATGTTTATTGTACAGGGGAAAGATCAACTTTTATTACGCAGAAGGCTTCACAGAGGAGGTATGGATGACATTAGAACTCTTTGTTTAACGTAATAATAAAATTATTGGAGTAGTGCTGAAAAACAGCAGTTAAGTGTGTATTTGGATTCAAAAATGTATTTCACTCCTATCTGCAAAGTCATGCTTTTTTTTTTTTTTTTAAGATTTTATTTATTTGAGAGGTAGAGTTAGAGAGGGAGAAACAGAGAGAAAGTTCTTCCGACTGTTGGTTCACTCCCCAGTGGCTGCAGTGGTCAGAGCTGCGCCAATCTAAAGCCAGGAGCCAGGAGCTTCTTCCCAGTCTCCCACATGGGTGCAGGGGCTCAAGGATGTGCGCCATCTTTAACTGCTTTCCCAGGCCACAGCAGAGAGCTGGATTGGAAGAGGAGCAGCCGGGACTAGAACCGGCGCCCATATGGCATGCCAGCGCCACAGGCAGAGGATTAACCCACTGAGCCACAGTGCTTGGCCCTTTGAATCCCCCATAGCAAATACCACTCTGGTTCCTGTAGCCGTGTAAGCAGACTTGTTCTGATATGCACACGGTGACGTTTGAGGTTTTCATGGGCGCTGAAGTTAATCAGACAAGTTCTAATGCTTTGTCTCTGAATACTAGGCTTTGGGTCATAACCTACTCCATTGGTTGATGATGCTGTTTTTCAGTATATTCCAGCCATCCTGAGAAGTGACGTAGACAGCTTTTCTGAGGCACATGTTTTCAGTTACCTGCTTTCTTTATGGCTTTGTCAAGATTTTTGGCTTCCCTGGTTGTACCATTTTTTATTTTCTTGTTTTCTTCTTTGCCTCTTTCATTCCCTTTCTGATTTAGGTTTTTGGTCCCCCCCCCCCCCCCACACACACACCTTATTTAAACATTACACCACAAACTTTCGCATCTTACACTTCTGTTACTATGACTTTAGCATTACTGGCCGTGCAAATTTAGCTGAACAGCCCAGTTTATTCTGTGGTTCTTTTGTCTCCATCAGCTAATGTGTGTATTTTTCTTTTCAACTAGTTTAGGATATATCAGTATTCCAGGAGGCAGCACAATTCAAGCCAGATGGCTCTGCCAAACTCCTCTCTGCACAGAACTTGATGCTGGTTTGAGGGCTCCAAATATCACTGAAATCTTAAAAGTAATTGTGCAAAGCATAGGATTAAAATTATCTGTGGATAATGCTGTGGTTGGAGATATACTGGCACTATTATAAATTATTTCTCATAATGCAGCATCAGTTTTGAATTTTGAAAAACTATTTTTATTTGAGTCTTATTATAGAAGGTACAGAAAATAACTTGTGGAATCACAGCATATTTGTAAGGAAAAACTAATTAATAACTTTAAAACATTCAGAGAACATAAAGTACTATATACATAATAGCTATATAGTCTCACAAGACATGTTTACTAGCACATACTTGCTAACTATAATTTCTCATCATTGGTTTTATGGCTTCTTTGATTTGGGACAGGGCATTGTCTTCCTTTCTACAGTAGAAAATGATGATGTGGGAGGAATTTATATAGTATTAGGCATTACTTTACACAAATATAAATTATTTAAGAGTTAAGACATCAGGGTCTCCTGTGGCTTAGCTGGTAAAGCCACCACCTGCAGTGCCGGCATCCCATATGGACGATGGTTTGAGTCCTGGCTGCTCTCCTTCCAATCCAGCTCTCTGCTATGGCCTGGGAAAGCAGTAGAAGATGGCCCGAGTCCTTGGGCCCCTGCACCCACGTGAGAGACCTGGAGGAAGCTCCTGGCTCCTGGCTTCGGATCTGTGCAGCTCTGGCCATTGCGACCAATTGGGGAGTTAACCAGCGGATTGAACACCTCTCTCTCTCTCTTTCTGCCTCTCCTTCTCTCTTTATGTAACTCTGACTTTCAAATAAATAAGTAAATCTTAAAAAAAATAAAACTTAAGATGTCAAATAATGACCTCATGGAATCAGTAGTTCAATACTTGATAATGAAAAAGAAATTCTTAAAATAAAGGTGAATTTAGTAAGTGGTAGAGCCAAGACTGGTCCCTATACTTAGGTTAACCTTTGGCTTTTGGCACAGTGGTTAAGACACCACTTGGGATGCCTACAACCCACATCTGAGTACCTGAGTTCAAGTCCTGGATACACTTCCTATTACAACTTTCTGCTGTGTGCACCCTGGGAGATGTGGTGATGCCCCAAGTAGTTGGGTCCTTGTCACCTGTGTGGTAGACCTGGAATGAATTCTGTGATCTTGCTTTGACATGGTCTAGTTTCAGCTGTTGCAGGCATTTGAGGAGTGAACCAGCAGGTTGGTGACCCCTCTCTGCCTGTGTCTCTCTGTCCATCTCCCGGCCTTTCAAACAAAAACAAAAACTATCACTGAATTAAAATCTTTTTCTCCAAATATACTGTCTTTTAAAAAGCCAATGAGAAAGAGAGCAAAATAAATATCCCTACCCACTCAAAAAAAGACCTAGAAAACTTGCTGTAGACAGCTGAACTATCTATATGAAAACTCAGGTTTTTATTGAGGATGAATAAATGACACTGTGTTAAGATATGATTCTGTCTTTTCACCAATGGTATGGTTAAAAGAAATATTTGCTTAGTTGTTATGCAGTCTTTTTTATGAACTCTTCATGCTTTTTGAATGTGTGATTATCAATATATTTGCATGTGGGTTTCTGTCTATTTACACGGGAAACACTAGCCCAAGAACATTATAACGGTGCCAAGGAAAAATAGACTGTATTTGGAAGTAAAAGAAAATTGTGTCAGATGATAACACTTTCCAGAAATAGGGCTAATGAAATATACTCACAACCATTATGTGGAAGTGTTATTTATTTACAGGATTTTCAGGATTACATTACTGTAAAGAATATTGCATTCATCCTGAAAAGGAGAATTTTTTATTTCTGTAATTTAAATGTTGATAAAAATATATTAAAATTTAAAAAATTTTATTGCTATAATTTAAATATATATTTATGTTAGTGTAGCTAACATTCCTCAGGGACTGGTACACTGGTCACTGTACTTAGCGTTTGTAATGAATTTAATAGTTCCTTATATCAATTTTTGGAACTAGGTTTTTAAAAAAAAGAATTTTATTGTTATAAAATTCACATGCCGTACAATTCAGCTTTTTACAATGTACTAGTAAGTGGCTTTAATATATTCATAGAGTATGCAGCCATCATCCTTAATTTTAGAACATTTCATCACCCCCCAATAGAAACTGCACACATTGCCTGTCACCCCTTGCTCCTACAACCATCATGTGTTTGTTGTTTCTCAGTACTTCATATTAATGGATTCATACAATATGTGACCTGACATTATTGACTTCTTTCACTTGACGTGTATTTTCTTGTTTTTTTTTTTTTCATGATGTAGCAAGCACAAGAATGTGACCCCTTTTGCTGCAGAAAAACATTCCATGATGTAGATATGCCATATTTTGTTTAGATTTTCATCAGTTGATAAGTGTTTGAGTTGTTCTCACTTTTTGGCTGTTATGAATTATGCTGCTATGAACATTCACATAAAAGTTTTGTGCAGAAGAGATTGTTTTCAATTCTCTTGTATATATCCCTAGGAATGGGATTGCTGAGTCATGGAGTAACCATATGTTTGACATCATGAGGAACTGTCAAACTGTTTTCCAAAAAGACTGTACCATTTTACAATCCCACTATGAGATAGAGAAATTGAAGACTTCAGTTCATCTATATTTTTTTCTTTTTTTTAATCTTTATTTATTTATTTATTTGAAAGGCAGAGTTCTAGAGAGGTAGAGAGAGAGAGAGAGAGAGGAGAGACAGAGAGAGAGGTCTTCACTCTACTGGTTCACTTCCCAGATGGCCACAATGGCTGGAGCCATGCCTATCTGAAGCCAAGAGCCAGGAACTGCTTCTGGGTCTCCCACGTGGGTGCAGGGGCCCAAGGACGTGGGCCATCTTATACTTCTTTTCCAGGCCATAGCAGAGAGCTGTATTGGAAGTGGAAAAGCTGGGACTTGAACTGGTGCCCATATGGGATGCCAGCACTATAGGCAGTGGCTTTACCCACTATGCCACAGAGCTGGCCCTGATCCACATCATTTTCAACATTTATTATTGTTTGTATTTTTGATTTTAGCTATCCTGTTAGTATGAAGTTGTATGTATATCATGATTCTGATTTGTATTTTCCTAGTAACTAATAATATTGAAACTTCCATGTTTTTATTGGCCAGTTGCTTATCTGATTTGGAAAAATTTGTATTCAAGTGTTTTACTCATTTTCAGTTGAAGTTTTTTCCTTTATTGTTAAGTTGTAGGAGGTCTTCTGTATTGTGGATATGAGTTATATATCAGATATATAATTTACAAATATTTTCTCTCATTTTGTGTGATTTCACTTCTTATTCTATACTTGTGGCCTAAGTGTTTTTAATTTTTCTTTTTAAATTAAAAGCTTTATTTATTTGAAAGGCAGAGTAAGAGAGAAAGAGATTGTTTGATTCCATCTACTGGTTCACTCCTCAAATGACTGTAACAGCCAGGGCTGGGCCAGCTGAAGCCAGGAGCCAGAAACTTCATCTGGGTAGCAGGGGCCCAAGTAATCAGGCCATCACTTCACTGCTTTTCCATTTGCAGGAGCCAGATGTATGAAGTGGAGCAGCTGTGCCGCACCGCCACGCCCACCCAACAAGAGTGTTTAGTCTAGATTAGTTCCAGATTGTCTTTAATTAACTTATTTGAAAGGCAGAGCATCAGAGAGAGAGGGAGAGACATCTTCCATCTTCTGGTTCATCCCCAAACAGCTGCAAAACCAGGGCTGGGCCAACTGAACCAGGAGTCAGGAATTTCATCTGTGCTTCTCATATGGGTGGCAGGGGTACATGTACTAGTATATAAAAATACAATTGATGTTTCTGTATCCTGGAGGTTTGCTGAACTAATTTATCCATTCTAATTGTGTGTGTACCTCTGTGTGAAACATTTTGAGTTTTCCTATATCAAAGATTGTTTCATAGAAATAGATGTAATATTGCTTCTTCCTTTCTCCTGTGTGGATGCTCTTATATGTGTTTTTCTTGCCTAACTATCCTGGCAAGAACCTCAGGTGAAATGTTCAAGAGCAGTGGAGAGAATGGGTGTACTTGTCCTGTCCCAGACTTCTCTGGGGATTGCTCTTGGGTTGTGAAGCTGTTGATTTCCAAGCCTACCGTGGAGTTGGGGAGAGGGAGATTAGTAATAGTAATAGTAATAGTAATAATATTACTAGTAATGCTAGTAATAGGCAAATTAAAATACAGCAGACCTTATGGTCTTATTGACATTTAACTTCTTGAATTAATTCTTCTCAGAATGTGCTAGCCTTTGCTAAGTTTTTCAGTTTCAAAAACTTTTATGTTTTTTATTGCTTTTCTTGCTTTTTCTGGATTTGTGGAGTTTCAGAGGATTTTTCTCTACAATTCTGAAAATGGCCCTAAGTTTTACATAATACATATTTAAGGATAAGAAATGGAAAATACAGTGTAAAGCAAGGTCTTGGACAAACACACTTTTCTTATTTTAAAAGATAAAGAGTGGGAAACAGAAATAAATAAAATATAATGGCTCTAAATTTTATTGACTATTTCAATTTAATTGAAATTTTCTCTTTAGAGTTATAAAATGATATAGTATTATTTTATGCTATTATCACTTTATTTGAAACAAATAGAAGAGTATATTTAGTAGAAACTATCCTTATAAAAATTAATGTAAAACATAAGATGCTAAGTTTTATAGTGTGCTGTTAATTTTTTTTAAGGATTTATTTGTTTATTTGAAAGGCAGAGTTACCAAGAGAGAGGGGAAGGGAGAGAGAGAATGAGATCTTCCATCTGCTGGTTCACTCCCCAAATGGCCACAATGGCTGGGGCTGGGCCAGGCTGAAGCCAGGATGCAGCAACTCCATCTGAGTCTTCCATGTGGGTGGCAGGGACCCAAGCACTTGGGCCATCTTTGACTGTATTCCATGTGTATTAGAGGGAGCTGGATCAGAAGTGAAGCAGCCAGGTGTTGAACCAGCACCCACCTGGATCCAGGCATTTCAGACAGACGTTTAATCTGCTACACCGCAATGCCGGCCCTCCTGAAACACTTTTTATATTACTCCTTATCAGATATATGGCTTGCAAATATTTCCCCCCGTTCTGTGTGTTTTCTCTTCCCTTTCTTAATTGTTTCATCTGCTATGCAGAAGTTTTATAATTTGTGATTTCGTTTCTCTACTTTGTAATGATGAGGGTTTTAAAGACAGTTTTATAAGGAGAGAATATAGGTCATGCATATGCAATAGCAGCAATGTCACTCCCAAGGGGGCATTTGGTTCTAGGGTATGCAAAAGTCCTCTTTATTACCACGGTTGGATATTCTCCAAATTTCAACCCAATGCCACATAATCTTTTGTCTTAGAATTTAATTTCTCTAGTAATGGAGAATGATATTTAATACAGTTTTTCTCTCCAGAGGTGGTACGATAATGGAGAAACATGCCAAAAGCAGACATATGGAAAACATACAATAACCAAAGTACTAAATTCTCTCATTTTTAATATTAAGCCAATCACAATGAACTTCAGAAAACAGTTAAATAATTATTCTAAAAACTACAACTAATTAGATCATTTGGCACCAACCTTTGCAGCAGATACCTATTTTTTTTTTTAAAGATTTACTTTACTTATTTGAAAGGTAGGGTGATAAAGAGAGGCAGAGACAGAGACAAACGGATCCTCCAACCATTTTTTCACTCCCTAAATGGCTGTAATTGTTATGGCTGGACCAGGCAAAAGCCAGGAGCCAGGAACTCCATCTGGGTCTCCCACTTGGGCCAACCTCCAGTGTTTTACCGGGTGCATCAGTAGGAGCTGGATGGGAAGTGAACCAGTGCTTGGATATGGATATGGCATCGCAGATGGCAGCTTTACTCATTGTACCCTGGAACCTATTTTTCATTATCTATTCCAGAGTAAATATAGAGTAAATATAAAATGTTTCCAAGGAGTTTCTCATAAAAGCTAATTCTTCATAATGTTTTCTATGCAAAGATTGTGATGTATACACATGAAATAAAAAAAAAATGCAGCATTGGATACCCAGATTGCATTTTTAAGATCTAATTAACAAAGGAACTGTGTCTCAATTCTTGAGAAAAGTGCTGAAAAATCTATTTCTTTGAAAACTGAATTGGTCAAAGCATCTTTTCACTTTGTCCTAGCCTGTTAAGCAGAGACTATAGAGTAACATCTATTAGTTTACAATTTTAAGAACAAGCTAAACCAGTGATTCAGAGGTTTTCCAGGCAAAGTAAATAAGTGCGATTCTCAGCTGTAACAGTGTTCTTTTTTCATACTATTTGCTAACCTTATGAGTATAAAGTAAACTGAAAATAGAGTCTATGTAAAAATTAAGAGTGGGAATAGGAGAGGGAGGAGGAAGAAGAGTGGGAGCTTGGGTGGGAGGGAGGGTACGAGGGAAAGTATCACTGTGTTCCTAAATCTGAATATATGAAATGCATGAAATTTGTACACCTTAAATAAAATTTTTTAAAAAGGAGTGAATCTCAGCTGTTAAAATATGTCTGGCAAAGCAAATTTCCAAGTATTCCAAAGTCAATCTGTTCTCAATGAAGGGAGAGGAAGAGAGAGAGAGAGGTGAAAGATCTGTAACCACACAATGATTTTAGGGCGCCTACGTAGCAATTCAGGGGCATCTGTCGAAACAGAACAAGAAACTCAGTTTTATCTTCAGGCTTATTACACCCAAAGAATTGGATTTAAAAAAAAATATAGAATGTTCTGAAAGAAAGCAAGTGCATATCAGAATTCTCAACTTATAATAAAATATGAAGGATGTCTCTGTCAATAGCTGTACAACAGAAGTTTCCCCTGAAGAATTTAGCAGCAGGACCTGCCTTGAGGTTCAGGAGACTCAGCCGCAGCTGTGACACCGGCACCCAGGTTTGAGTCCTATCTGCTCAAGATTGAGAATTTACAGGAAGAAAGCCACAGTCTGCATTTCTGCTGAAAATTTCTAACCATATATTTAATATATTTAGCTGATAGTGCTACTGTATCAGACTTTGGAGTTTATTTATTCAACCTCCAAAAGGTATTTATTAATAGCCTTGTATGAAGTTTCCTCAAAAAGCTTATTAGAAAGCCAAATTAAAAGCTGTATCCTATCTTGGTGGAAAAAGTTTTGAAATCCACACATAGTTTTTTCATACTGTATCTTTTTTTTTTTTTTTTTTTGACAGGCAGAGTGCACAGTGAGAGAGAGAGACAGAGAGAAAGGTCTTCCTTTTGCCATTGGTTCACCCTCCAATGGCCGCTGCGGCCGGTGCGCTGCGGCCAGCACACCATGCTGATCCAATGGCAGGAGCCAGGTACTTCTCCTGGTCTCCCATGGGGTGCAGGGCCCAAGGACTTGGGCCATCCTCCACTGTATCTTTTAAATGACCATTTTGAAGGCCTCTTGTTAAGAAAGTGTTTCTTTAAAATGTACTGGATTCTGTGCCAAGATTTTACATATATTATCTCACTTAATCTTCCCAAATAGTCTATGCTGTTTTATTATCCTAATTTCACACATGAGGAAATCAAGGTTACTGGAGATTTAATTGATTTCTCAGGGCCAACACTGTGGTGTAATGGGTTAAGTCTCTGCCTGCGACACTGGCATCCATATGGGTGCCTATTTGAGTACTGGCTGCTCCACTTCCAATCCAGCTGCCTGCTAATGCACCTGGGAAATCTGCAGAAGATGGTAGAAATGCTTGGGCCCCTGCACCCATGTGGGAAACCTGGAAGAAACTCCTGACTCTTGGCTTCAGCCTGGCCGAGCCCTGGCCATTGTGGCCATTTAGGGAGTGAAACAGCAGATGAAAGATTTCTCTCTCTCTTTTTAACTCTTTCTTTCAAATAAATAAAACCTTAAAAATAAAAGAAAATATTTCCCATATTGCTAGCACTTAGTGGAACTAGGATTTAAACTCAAGTAGTCTAGTAGCTGGGATTTACACTGACCCCCCAAAAATATGGGTACACATTGTGCAAATAAGAACCAGTGGGGATATAAAGATGAAATCAACATGGATCCTTCCTTCATGAAGTTATACTGAATTCCAGCTAGTGATATTTGGTAGACGAAAAGAAGTGATTTAATTCGAGGAAGGTTTATACACTTTCTCTTAGCTCTCAGTTCATACACGAGACCAATAGCAACTCAGTAAAGGGCAAGTACATTTCCTAAACAATTTTAAAAATAGTTTTATTTTGCACTTTATTTCCAGTTGGCCAAAGTACCTTTTGAGATGGAAGAGTGAGAAGAAGGAATTAAGGCATGAAATATCAGAAGTGTTCTGGGCTCTCTTGTCTAGGTAGACAGCCATGTGTATTTTGAGAAAGAAGCAAACACAGCACCATTGGAGTTGAGAAGGATTTGGGTATAAGGGAAGATTTTATGAAGAAGTTGGTATTGAAGTGGTGCTTGAATGTGGATAGGATTTAGACTTTTGGAGATTGATGGTAGGGCTTGAAGTAGAAGGGAGAGGCGGAGCAAATGCATAGGAGTAGGAGGAAAATTAATGTGTGTAAAGTAGTAGTTTACATTTGCTTGAACCTGGAGTCCTAAAATAAATCATAGGCATTAGGAATAGACTGTTTCATTAGACTAATTCAGTGAAATTCCTTGAATAGAAGATTGGAGGGTTTAAACATTGTTATAAGACAAATGGGTACCACTGGAAATTTTTAATTAGCCAGTTTAGGAAGATGTAACAGGTAGCAGTGTGCAAAATAGAATAGGGAAGTAAAAATTGGAAAAATTGTTTTACGTTATTGTAATAGTCCTGGTGAGAGTCCTAGTTTATGGCACTGGTGGTAAAATATATAGAAATAGGAATGCATGCAGAAAGTGAGATGGAAAAATCTGTAAGGAGTTGCTTATAATTATATGTGGGGTCAAGAAAGAGCATTCAGTCACTGAGTATTGTGAGTATCCAGGAGAATTCAGGTTCAATTAACATCAGTAAGAAGCCATATCTAGGATGGGAAATGTTAAGCTCAAGTTTTTTTTTTAAGTTAACCCATTAATAATGCTTAACATTCACTTTTTTAGTATCTAGTAGTAGTTCTGAATAAAAGTAATACTAACGCAGAGAGCAAGGCTGGAGTAACACCACAAGTATTGCTCATATAGAGGAAATATTAATATCAAGCCACAAATTATGATGACAGTTATAATGGAATGACCAATGAGGATTATCTTAATTCTGTACTTAAAGGGATTATATACAGTTAAAGAGAAAAAAACAGAAACATATAGTTGGGAGAAAAAAAAAAAAAGGATCCTGGAGCACTGTGACCCAGAAAATGGAGTTAAGAAGGGTAAACACTGGGGAAATTCCATTGACAATCATATCTAATAAAATTAATTCCATGCTATATGTTCTATTTATAACTATTATGCATGGGAGAATGCCTTTAGCAACAGTTTTTAGAAGACTACGAGTTGAGGGGCTGGTGCTGTGGTGTAGTGGGCTAAGCCTCCACCTGTGGACAAGCATCCCATATGGGTGCTGGTTCATGTCGCAGATGCTCCTCTTCTGATCCAGCTCTCTGCTGTGGCCTAGGAAAGCAGTGGAAGATGGCCCACATGTTTGGACCCCTACACCCGGGAGACCGGGAAAAAGCTCCTGGCTCCTGACTTCAGATTGGCTCAGCTCCAGCCATTGAGGCCATCTCGGGAGTGAAGCAGTGGATGGAAGACTTCTCTCTCTCTCTGTCTCTGCCTCTCTCTGTAACTCTACCTCGCAAAGAAATATAAAATCTTTTTTTTTTTAAAGAAGACTAGGACTTGAAGAAATCAATGCAAGAGACTGAAGAATTACTACAACTGAATATGTGAACAGGTTATTTAACTTTGTGTGACATACACACCCATGTTTTGTATATTATATAGAATTGATCAAGGTTGCAGCAGTTATCAGGTGGTACATTTTAACATTGAATTAGATAGGGATAAGAAACAACAAGGGATGGTGACACTCTCAGGGACCAACAATAGCAAAATGCCCTTCACTAAACTGGCCTGTGGAGCCTTTTTTCTGCCAAGTGCCATTTGGATGTTTATAACATGATTTGCTGCCCATACAAAATTAGCAACTTAAAAATTAGTCTGCTATAGATTTATTGAATTTCACATCCCACGTGTGGTTGCCTTGTCATGACCAGACCAAATGATTTTACTGGCCTTTTTACAGCTCCAGGGCCAGCTGTTTCCTACCCCTGGAAGAGAGCTCAGAGTATTGCCAAAGCCCACTGAGCACTGGGGCCATGAAAAGGAGGCTAGCAATGCCAGAAAGGATCCAAGACAAAGAAGCAATCGATAACGTCCTACCACTGCCTCCCACTGTCCTGCTGGTGCCTTGGAAATGGGGGATTAGATACTTTGACTCATCTGCAGAGTTAGAGCCGTGGTGTATAAAAGAGAATACAGAATGGAAACTGTATCTAAGAATAATAACTACAGAAGTTGCATCAATATAAACCTAAGGAGAAATATATACTTTGTATAATGGATGTGTGAATTTTGGCAATACTAGATTGATTACTTTTCTGATAATCTGTTTGAGAGAGTATTGCAATTGTTGTTGAGCTTTTCTTATTTAAAGGAGTTAAGAAATACATATAAGTTAAGATATGAAGCTGTGCATCCTGTGTCCCCTAAAAGCTGTTTTCAGCTTGGAGCACAAGACAATTGAAGAGGCAGAGAATCAGCATTGAGTCACCCAATCTCGGGTCAGGATAGTAATGCAGGTTATTTGTGGTTAAATCCATGAGAGAGGGAAAGAATGGCTCAAGGACTTTTGAAGTTGACTTAAATATTCCAACTGAACTAAACCAACAGATGGAAAAATCAAAGAAATATTACTGTCTTAGGGCTAATAGTCCAGTAATAGTAATACTGTTAATAAAAGCTACCAATTATGAAGAACAGAATATATGCCACACAAGATGCTAGGCCTTTGATAATTTTAGGCCTGTAATTTAGACTTGTAATTATAGATCCCATTGCCCATGTAACATAGAAAATAAAATATATTATTTAATCTATTTCACAGTTTAGACATCTGATGCTCAGATACAGTAATGAGTTGATGGAGCTACATCAGTCACTATAACCTTTGTAAGCTGCATTTACCCTAATTTGCTCTACTCCTTCCACCTCCTGCAGTACAATAAACCACTAGCTTCCTTCCTCTCCCAGTTGACTCACCCCGCTTTTAATGTCAGTTCCTGCCTGTCAACTTAACACTGTGCTGTCACTGATGCACTGGGAGCTGTGTCATGCTATAACATACATGTTATATTGTTCTTACACTGTTGAGACACTGTGTTGCCTATAATTGTAATTTTGGCATTCATTCAATGATACCAGTATTGAGTCATCTTCTATTATCTGTTAAGAACTGGCTGTGGATTACGCTGGGCATTTTATGTGAATAATGTACCAAATACACAGACTTCCTGCCATCATGTAGAGGAATCATACAGTAAAGTGTAAGCAAATATACAATGTCATGAAGTAAATAAGTGATGTGAAGAAAAATAAAGCAAGGGAGAAGACAAAGAATCATTGGAGAAGCTGTCTAGATAGAGTAGCGGCTGGCGCTGTGGCTCACTTGGTTAATCCTCTGCCTGCAGTGCCAACATCCCATATGGACACCAGTTCTAGTCCTGGTTGCTCCTCTTCCAGCCCAGCTCTCTGCTGTGGCCCGGGAGTGCAGTGGAGGATGGCCAAAGTGCTTGGGCCCTGCACCCACATGGGAGACGAGGAGGAAGCACCTGGCTCTTGGCTTCGGATTGGCGCAGCACTGGCCATGGCAGCCATTTGAGGAGTGAACCAATGGAAGGAAGACCTTTCTCTCTGTCTCTCTCTCTCTCACTGTCTATAACTCTACCTGTCAAATAAATTAAAAAAAAAAAAAAGTTGTTGTTTTTTTTTTTTTTTTTTTTTTTTAGATAGAGTAGAAGTGACATTTGAGAAGAGAAAGTCTGTGAATATCAGAATATCAAGGGAAGGAGCATTTGAGACAGGACAAAAAGTGAGAAGACTTTAGTGAATGCAGGAGTTGCTTCCTTCCTCTGCTCAGATCCTGCAAATGAGGCTGGCATTGTTCTGCTGCAAAGCTTGCTCCTAATTAGTAGTGGTAGATAGGGAAAGAGATAAAAACCAGAGTTTGTCTGTCCAACATGCCATTCTTGGTGTATCTAAGAGAAAGATTTTAATGAATTAATGAAAAAACTCCATCAAGTTACATTCCATATCTATGATGTGATAATGTGTAACACCCAGACTAATGGGAACCCTTAGGCACCTCAAAATTTGCATATCTCCAAACACTTTCTTCAGCATAATGTGATTTGTCTCCCCAGTCCATGCTACTCCCAGGACTGGCTCTCTAAAATCTCTGTCTTTCAATGAGTGAAATTGGTTTCTCCATTAAAATATGAAGATGCAGACATACATAGATGCATAAATACGACAGGAATAAT